>NW_018220441.1:97884-129929 GCF_001263595.1 Phalaenopsis equestris
TCTGATGCTCAGTGAACATTGATGTCTTAATTATCCCTAAGAAAGGGGTAATTATCATTTATCATTTAATTTGAAAATTATGTGAGTGAATTTCCTTAAAGGGCAAGTTGATGTAACCTGAACACTTGGCAAATTTTTTTTAATTAGGCTTAGTGGTTTTTCAAGGATATTGATTATGTTATGTTTATTTCTCTAATCCTCATTTAGTCAATTTTGATTTGGCCTAAGTCACCACGAAGCCCTTAAGACCTAGGTGAGTGTCTTAATTAGTTTTGAAAAAGTTAAGCTTCAAGTGGTCATGATTCATGATTTGAATTTTATTTGAAAATCAAAATAGGGGTATTAAATTGATTAATTATTGACTTCAACAGTCATACCCCTAAGTCCAAGATCATTTAATTTTAATAAACTTTCAAATTTTAATAATTTAGAAATTTATTAACTTAATTAAGAAAGTGAGATTAGTTTCTACCAATCGACCTGTTATGTTCCAAACATCAAATAAATTGATTATGATCAGAGGTTGCCCATTTCCCTCCTTGACTTAAGCCTAAATGTTAATTAAGGCTAACTTTCCAAAACTACACATTTGCCCCTAAGACTTTAACACTTCGTAATTTGTCAAACTCAATCTCAATTCAAATGACTTTGAAAAAAAATACAATTTTTCAGAATTTAATTTATTTTATATATTTATTTTTATGCAAAAATAGGATTTTAAAAAGAAAATTCCTAACTTGACCAAGGTAAGTCCTAATCCCTTGAAATTTTTACTAAAGGTGGACCGAAACCAAGGAAGCCTTTCTACCAAATTTTATAATTTTTTGAATTCTCTGTGATTTATCAGAATTATTTTAATTTTTGGGTTATTTAATAAAAGTAAAACATTTTTAATGATGAAAATTAATTTTTGTGCCTTTGAAAAATCTCTCTGAAGTTAGAGAACCTAGAGGAGTAAATTTCATATTTTTTTTTATTTTTCTTTGATTTATTGGAATTATTTTAGTGAAAACTAATTTTTAGCCTTTAAAAATTATTTTTAAGCTTTGAAATTCAATATCTTTATTTAGAAAATCAGGAAAAATATTCTAATTATTCCTAAGTGATTAAGAAGCAATTTAGAACATTTCCAAGGAATTTGTTATTTTTGTGTTTTTTATGAATTTTTAATTATTTTAAATTATTATTTAAATATTTAAAATATGCTTAGAAAATGAGATTTTTTACCTTAATTACAATTTTATTTTTAGAAAATTCCCCTGATCACAGAAAAACAAAAAACCAAGTTTCATAATTTTTTGAGTTGTATTAAACTAGAACACTAGAATTGAAAAGTTTGCCATTTTTTAAAAATCATTTAGGCGTCAAAAGTGGTATTTATCTTTAAAAATCAACTCAGGTTATCAAATGAGCTCAAAATATTATGAAACTTTTATAATGAGTTCTCTAGATTATCAACCACAGTGGAGATTAAAAATCAAGTCATTTAAATGTTTATATTTTCTAAAATTAATTATTTTAGTGATTTAGTGTTTATAAAATTGAAGTGCATTTTAAATGACTTGACCCATGAAATTATTTCCAAAAGCTTATCTGGTCATGGTGGACCTTCCAAAATTTTCTTAGAATTTTCTAATCAATATGCTAATTTTCATGATTATTTTAAGGAAACAATGTGCAAGAACTTGAAAAATATGGATGTGGAAGATCTTGAAAAATATGGATCTCTGTGTAGGAGCCTTCTCTGAATTTGGAAAAATCAGAGAATGCCCCCCTTGACAAAGGCCACAAGATGCCAAAATTTCAAGCCAAGGTGATGTATCAATATGCATGGAGAATCAAATGATCCCAAATAATGTTTAATTAATTAAAAATATTTTATGCATCAAATGGACTTGAAGTTTATTCCACATTATTCTCCTCTGTTCACTGAGCAAGTGGGGTTTTTTATTTTATTTTTGTTATTTTTCTACACAAAGTTATGGATTTTTGAAGTTTAGGGAGTTTAAATAAATAGGAGAAGCCCTATTTTTCTATTTGAACTGTGTGTGTTGACTAAATCCTAGGTAGCTCCAAAACTCCACGCGGTGCACTCCTATTTGACACCGCCGTCCACGCCAGCCGCCACTTATCCCGCTGTTTTTGCCCCAAAGCGCTATTCGGCTCGATCTCCTCTGTCAATTTGATACACGCTCGATCAAACGGCTCCCCTTCATCATCCCCGATAGAATGATCCCGTGATCGTCCATACTAAAACCCTAAGATATGAGCCTAGACTCAACCAAATCACTTTGGCTTTGGTCCTATGGACTTGTCTAAGTGAGACGAACACATCCATACGGTAAATGTGTCATGAAAATAAGCCCAAGTAAATGAAGAATCAAAATAGGCTCGGGAGGAGGAGAAGTTTTATGGCACGTTTGTTATGATCCAATGAGGCTAGGGATTGAGTCTCTGGTCTTGTTGTAAGGCCTAGGGATCTAGATATCAATTTGATCACGATCGGATTTGGGTGTTGGTCTAGAACTATGATAGAGGCTCTGTGGCTCTATGGAAGAGGGATTTTATGGGGCTTTGGTTTCTTTCATTATTGTGAAGGTTTGGGTAGAGTTAATTTGATTTTGTGTGGATTGTGGAGGTGTGTTGGGTTCTGTTCTTGTTTCCGGCAAGGTTCCAAGCTCAAAATTGAGCTCCGGCAATGGGAATTGGTGAGGGAAATAGTTGGAATGCACTGAAGGGATCTTAGGGAAGCTCTGTGTGAAGTTTAGAGAGGCCTCACTAAGGATATTTTAGCACACCTCCCATGGCCGTAAAGGTGAGTTTTTATAAAAATGGCCATAAAAATGGCCATGGGGCCATGGGAGTGGCTCTCAAGGCATAAGCTTGGGTGCATTGTGGTGCTTAGGTGGAGGGCGGACAAGCTCCATCAATTGGTTTGGCTGAGCTGGTCTCTAGGTTTGATTTGGGTGAGGTGTCAGGGGGGTGGCTCTCAATTTTGAGCTTTTTGGGCCACTAGGCTGGCCCGCCGGCCAAGGGGGGGGGGCGTGGAGGTGGCTAGGAGCTCAGGGAACCCAGGGGAATATGTCACAACAATTTAGTGCAATTAATACCAATTTTTTGTAAGGATATCTTGAGCACATGCATTTTTGTAAATAAAATTCCTTAATTTGGGGGACCTTTGGTCTATGGCTTAGCTTAGGTGATTAGATGGGTTTTGGCTCATTCTTAGGGTCTAACCAATGACTGAGGTGGAGTTAATTTAATTGCTTTAAGGTGGTTTAGTCATATTTAATACATGGGTTCAAGTGATCAAAGTTTGGGTTTGGGCTAGGTTAGACATGTCAATTGACCCAATTAATTTTGATCAATATTGTCCAATTAATTGATCAATATTGTGTATATGATTATTATGAAGATCTTTGGTGAAAGTTTGAAGTGATTTTGGGTTCAATTGGTAGGTCAATTTGAGGGATTTTTGAAATTTGGTCAATTAGGGCATGTTGGGGTAGACATGGGTTTATGTTGGGCTAGCGTTGGGATAAGTCCAAATTGAATATTCCACATGATCAAGGGAGATGTTTTGTATATTTTTCATGAAGGGATGAAGTTGAAATTTTGGGGTTAAGGCCCTCAATTTGGTGAGATTTTGTGACATGGCCAATTTGGGGCAAATTTTGGGCTTTTGGACAGGTTGAAATCAAATGAAATTGAGGTTTCACCAAGGCAAATTAAAGGTCATATTTGATGTATGGGGATATTATGAAGGGTTTTCAACACAAATTGTGGCCAATTGAGTGGGCTATGGGTTCAATTTGGTGGAACCAAGTCATAGGGCCAAAATTGAGGTCTTGATCTAAATCAAAATTTGGCTCAAATGATGGAATAATTGAGATTGGATTTTGTCTAAATTGGTCATATCAAGAGTTAATTTGAGTTTGGGATTGAAATTTGGGGGGATTGGGATCAAATTGATGGACATTTGGGGCAATTTGGGGAAAAATGGGCCTTTAAAGGGTAATTTGGGGGTTTTGATCAAAGATGGTCAAATTGGCCAAATTGGGTCATGTAATAGTTGAGAAAAATGAAATTGGGAATATTTAGGAGGTTTTGGAAATTTTTGGGATTTTTTAGAATTTTTGGAATTTTGGGGTAAGGTGAGGTATTTTGGTAATTTGGCCAATTTAGGGTTGTTTGGTTGTTTTCAAGGTGTTTGAAATGATTTCTGAACTAACTTGGGTATTTTGGGTAAATTTGGGAATTTTGGTCAAATTTGGGGTCCCAATGGTATTTAGGTAATTTGGGGGAGTTTTGGGGCAAAAGTATAGGTTGTGTATCTTGGTAGAGTTGGAGTGCTAACCACCATCAACAACCCATGGACCAATGGAAACCCCATTTTGGGTCCTCTATGTAGTGGTATTAGCTAAACCTTAGCCTAGGGCTAGTGGGTTTAGGAGACCACCTACATCAGTCTCCCAAAAGTATCATGGGACCAAAGCCTAGAAGTTTAAGTTTTGGGATGTGGGTGATTGTGAGTGTAAGTAATTGCAAGTGAGTGCCTTAGCCCTAGACCAACACCCAAAGTCAACCCTAAGGTCCAACAGTCCTAAGGGTAACTTATCCTGAGTTCCCCCATAGTGACCCCACCTACTAAGTGCTAGAGGTTAGGACCAACATGTGGAACTTCAAGTTGAGTAGAGAAGAGTTTGGAATTTCTAGTGGTGAGGGTGCCTTTTCTAGTTTTCTAAGAATAGTCAATAGGAAGGTCCTATGGCTAGACCTTAGGCTACTAAAGAGGAAAAAACTAAACCTCAACCAAAAATGAGGTCAACGGTATCTCTTCAAAATGTGTTCTGTTTCGATGTATTTTCAGGGGATGCCTCCTTTCACAAGTCTTTTAACCATATTTTTATTTCTAGTGGTCATAACCACCCTCTTTAGCCCATAGGTGCCTCAAATGTCCCTTCAAAATTTGGCAAAAATGAATTAACCCATCAAATAACTGCCTTTGATGCTTAAGCGTGGGGTTTCTGGCGCTCAGACGCGACCTTCTCTATTTCACCAGTGGTTAGGCGCCAAAACACTTTTGCACCATTTTTACATTTTTAGTCCAAATTTGATCCTTTTTCACTCCTATGAGCATTTTTCACCTTTTTACTTGTACCTGAAAGAAAAACACAAAAATACCTTCCATTAAAGCGCAATATCTCTAAAATAAGTATAAAAATGTGTCTAAAAGTATTATATTTTTTATGTGTATCATGTATGAAGTGCCAGAATCGGCACATGATGCACCACGGTGACAAAAATGACTTAAAATGTTTCTAAAGATGATTTTTGGCAGGTTCTTCTCCTTTAAACTCCCAAAAACTGATTCCAAAGTCCGTTTTAGGGGGGAAAACGAGGAAGGAGTGATTAAATTTCAATTCAAATGGCATTCCACTCTAAACGTTATGCTAGATTTAAGATTCACAACTGGAGAAAGTTTGTCCGTTTCGATGCGCAGCAGTTGCATGATCGTGTTCTAGTGAAGAAAAAGGCTAATAAAAAAAGGGGGTTTGTGAATCTAGGATTCAATACACCGAATACTCGAGTTGAAGAGATTATTAAGCAAAGACATTGGGAAGTGTTTTGTTACTCAAATCTTCATGGAATCAACCGAGGAATTGTCTATGTGCGAGACAGGTTTATGCAATTCACTCCAAGAATAAATGAAATGTTTAAGATTGAAAATGTGCCTATCAAATTTTACCCCTACGAGAGATAATATGAATGAACTCTATGTGTACCTTACCGATGAAGATGCAAATTAGGAGGCCACAGATGATAGAATTGTAAGTTTTTTGTCATCGTCGTTCAATCCTACATCTAAGGCATGAAATTTCCTTATTACATCAAAATTACTACCTACTATGAAAATCAGTAAGGTAAATAAGGAGAGTGATATTTTAGATTACTGTATTCAAACCAGAGACCTATTGATATTGGATCAATCATTGTGAAATCGATTTCAGGTTTGATTGTGAATGTGTCTGCAACCAAACTTGGACATCCATCCACTATTTTAAAACTATGTTGTCAATCGCAAGTACTTTACGAGAGTTGAGAAAAAAGTGCTTCTTCCATGGAAGTTGATGGATGTAGAAGTCTATTGCAACTATATTTGAATGGGAGATGAAAATGATATGAATGTACTGATGAATCAGGAATCCCATAATTCATCACCTATTCAACCTTACTTCAGTTGCAATGCACTTTTGAAAAGGGTCAAGAAGATAGAAAAAGAGGTGCAAAATGGTATGCATGCAATTGGGAAAATTTTTGAAATGTTCGATCAGTTGGATTGGAGACTTAAAGAACATTTTGAGCATACTGGTGGTATTGAAGATGGCTTAGTACGTATGTTCAAGAAACATGCTTGGATTAGGGAGGATTCGACTGATGAGTGGACTGATGAGTTTACTTATCGACTCTTCTACAACTTGTATTTTCACTACCAATCTATGGGAGACACTGAGGAGGATGAGAGTGAAGAAGATGTTTGAACTTAATATATACGCAGAATTTTTACTTTAATATTGCTTATTTTAGTTGTTTGTTGTGTTGGATTGCATTTACTTTTATTATTGAATTATATCGATATTTGTGTTTAGTATTTTGATGTTTAGATTTCAGTTTTAGGATGTTTTGGTTTTCTTTAAACATTGAAATAGATGTTTATTGGCTTGAAAAATGTTAGTTTGCAATAGCACTTATTTTATATATAAAAGTGAGTTTTGTGTTGTTTGTGAAATATTGATGTTAAATTAACATTTAATTTTGCTTATAAAGTTTCATTTGAAGGTAAATGGGTTGTAAAGCGGGACTGAAGAACAACCTCGACCTACATTTATAAGTTCTCTACTCAACGATGAAGAATGTTTAGAGTTGATTAAACTGTTAACAGAGTTCAAAGATTGCTTCGCATGGAGTTATAATGAAATGTCAGGATTGTGAGTAGAGATTGCAATTCATAAACTTGGGGTGAACAAAGATATGACGCCAGTAAAACAAGCTCCCAAAAGAATGCGCATCAAAATAGAACAACATGTCATAGCCGAAGTGAAGAAATTAATGGACGCTAACTTTGTAAGAGAAGAGTAATACCCCACTTGGTTAGCTAATATTGTTCCAGTCAAAAAGAAAATTTAACAAATACATGTTTTTGTCAACTTCAGAGATTTAAATAAAGTGTGTCCAAAAGATGAATCCATTACTGATCATTACTGATACCAGAAATGATGGTGGACATCACTTCAACACATGAGATTTTCTCCTTCATAAACAGATAGCTGGGATACAACAAAATCAAGATGGCTCCCAAAGATGCAACAGTTACAGCCTTCAGAACACCTATCAGGATTTTTTGCTACATAGTGATGGCATTTGGGTTGAAGAACGCTGGAGCAACATATCAACGTGTAATGATGAAGATTTTTGATGATCTCATTCATAATCGAGTGGAATGCTACGTGGATGATCTAGTCATCAAAAGCCAACGAAAAATAGATCATTTGTACAATTTGAGGATCGTATTCAAATGGTTATGACGATATGACCTTAAAATGAATCCCTTAAAGTGCGCCTTTAACGTTACCTCTGGGAAATTTCTAGGATTCGTTGTCCGTCAACGGGGAATTGAGATTGACCCAGATAAGATTAAAACTATCTTGGAAATGCCTCCACCCAAAACCTTAAAGCAAAAGTTAAAGCAACTACGTTCCTTCCAAGGAAGGTTGACATATCTGAGATGCTTTATTTCTAATCTCTCAAGTAGGTGTTAGCCCTTCTAAGCATTAATTAAAAAGGATGCTAAATTCGTCAGGAAAGAGAAATGCTAGTGGGTTTTTGAGGACGTTAAACAATATTTAATGACACAATTTGTTTTGGCAGCCTCTATCCCAGGGAAACCTTTGATACTTTATACCGCAACCTTAGAAGACTCTCTTAGACTGCGGCTTTAGACTACTTTCTCGGAGTCCTCTTAGCCTAAGTTAACGACGAGGGTAAAGAAAACAGACTATACTATTTGAGCCGCCTCTTAACACCGACGGAGATAAGGTATCTACTTATTGAGAAGCATTGTCTAGCTTTGATTTTTGCCCCCCAAAAGCTTAGACATTACATGTTTTCTCAAAAGGTTACCCTAATCTTGAAAGTTAACCCGTTGCAATATTTGATGACTCGACCAACACTCTCTGGACGTCTAGAGAGATGGTAAATGGTTTCATTACAATTTGATATAACTTTTGTTCTCCTCTGTGTTATCAAGGGACAGATTTTAGTAGACTTCCTCGCTGCTCACCCACTGTCAGCTGGTCCCTGATCACCGATAACTGCTTATATGCAACAATATACAATAATTTTGATTATATTTTTCACTTATATTTCCTTATTTTGCAACAAAATCAAAAACTTGATCCTGAAGAAAAATAAGAATTTAACTTTTAATTTATAAATATTGGGATACTACGCAGGTATACGTATCATTATCAAGTAATATAGGACTTTTTGATTAAGACTTGAATATCGAACCCATAGGGAAGACATGCAATATGCACTTTTTGGAAAACTTTCTATTTTTAAATAGATAATTATTTAAACTAAAGACATTTTTGTAGTAAAGAAAGTTTAAATATTTTTGGTAATTTTAATAGGTTGACAAAAACAGAACAAACTAACTTGAGTTTTTGTAGAAGAAAAGCACTAAATATGAAAAGATCTTTCTCCTTATCATGAATCAGTAATAAGTATAGGAAATCTGTTGTGAAATTATGCATATTGTGATGTTCCAAAAGGAGCAATAATATTCTTTACCCTTACTAGAGATGCTATAAGGAACATTGGCTAATTTATAGTTTGAATATAGTTTGAATAGTTCTAGGCAGGGAAGATACTAGCTCTCACTCTAGAGTTCCCTCGATTTCCTCCACCTGGGGGCTAACATCTCGTATCAAAACCTAAAATAATAAACTAAGTTGGGGGCTTTAACCTGTCACTTTAAAGTCCTCTAACTCTACACCCTTCAATGAATATTTCTATATTTATTTGCACTCAATCATATGAACTACATTCTCATTCATACAATCTCATGCGATTCTTCCCAATTATTGACTTAGATAATACCAGCCCAGTTCTTACATGTTCTCACAACAAATTTTAACATCTGGATTGGCCAAATCAAGAAGTAAATGAAGTACATGGATTTAAATAATCACAAATTCTTCCAACATTACAGATCAATATTCTCCACAACTTCTATCCAACACTTAATTACTTATCATTTTAAGAATAAAGATAAAGAGAACTACTCAGAGTCTATGAAGAAAACAAAATCACACTTTAGTATAAAAGCAGAAATCATTGTCAAACTAATAATAAGTCTCAATTAAAGCCAAAAGTAGTCTAAATCAAAAGATAAAAACTTATCTCAAGTCCTCAACCAAACTCTTGAAGTTCCTTTGAATATCTTCTCTTTTACAACACTCTCAATATAAAACTAAAATGAAAAGGATAAATATGTGGTGCCTGAAAATCTCTCCAACTAACTCCCTAATTTTAGAAACTTTGAAAACCTTCTCAGTACTTTCAGGACCCTTTTCAAAGTCTCAATCTTCCTTCTTTTATAATTCTCCAAAAGGTGCCTTGGTATCTCTTCAAAATGTGTCGTGATTCAATATATTTCCCAAAGAGATGCATCCTTTCGCAATAATTTTCATTCATGGTGGTTGTAACCACCTATTAAACCAATAGGTCATCAAAAACCTCTTCAAAATTTGCAAAAATCAAATTTACTCATCCAATACCTGCCACGCCTTCTCTTTTTAACCGGCGCTTAAGCGTCGGATCTAGCGCTTAGGCGCCAAAAAACTGTTGTACATTTTTCACCTATTTGCTCCAAATTTGATCTTTTTTCACTCCTTTAAGTATTTTTCACTTTTTTTCATATATCTAAAAGAAAAACACAAAAATACCTTCCATTAATGCGTAATATCTCAAAAATTTGTATAAAAATTTGTCTAAAAATACTATATATTTTAGGTGGATCAGGTACCCAAAACTATAGAAGTTGCATTGACTCTAAATACACCCCTTTTATGTTCAAACCATAATAACACCCAAAATGATCAGATCAGTAATGATAAACCCTGATGTTAGATAAAAAAATATTCAGCAAATGAGACCAACTTAAAGTTTAGAAATTTTTAATGTTAAGAAAGATGAAAATGTGAGTTCCTATCTAATTCGAAAATTTGTAAATCTTCCAAATTTAGTATTTAGTTCATTTATTATCTCCACTTAAAAATTTTTATTAAGAATAATTTTACTTACTATATTATATCTATAAGCTTAAGCTTTTCTCAAGTCTTATATTTTAAAAAGATCAAATGTAGAACCAATTTTTGATTAGGCACTAATCCTCATGCTTCTCCTCCCTTTTATATATTTTTCTTTTTCTTTTTCTTTTCTTTTTTATTCTTTTTCTCATCTTCTTTTCTTTTCTTGTTAGGCAAGGATTACTATAATAGCTTTGAAAATTATTTTTAATAAAATAAATTTAAGTATTAAAAATAAAAGTCTAAATTCCTCTAATTTTCAAAAATACAATGTTTCTTACTAAAGATAGTTACTTATATTAATCATTTTTTATACTAAAAACTTTTAACTTAAAGTTTTTCTTCATTACTAGTTTTTCTTCAAGTTTTTCTTCATTACTCAAAATTTCAACTAAATTCTCTTACTCATTTCTAAAATCAAATTTGACTTACCTAATAACTTCATATACATAATCAATTTTTCTTTTCAAATTAACTTAACTTGTAGTACATTTGAGAAAAAAATAAAATTAAAGTTTTGAAAATATTTTTCATCCCCCCCCCCAAACTTAAATTTTTAACAGATTAAACATTTTAGCTTCAAATATATATAAGCACAATTGAAAATTAGAATAACTGCTAATAGGAATTTTTATACCCTAATGATGCAAGTATAAAACAAAAAACAGAAGTAAAATAAATTTAGATCAAATTTTCTAATATTTTCATTTCAGTTCAACATGTAGAGATTCAATAAACTTCTAAACAGTGGGCATAAACATAAAAACAAACTAACTCACTAACTTGACTTCACAATCTCAATCATGAAAACAAACGCAAACAAGATAAAAGAAAACTACAGTGTAGCCGTTTCCTAATTTTCAAATTTAAGATTTACGATAGCAAGATTTTCAACTTTGCAAAAGACATAAAATTAAGTTAAGTTCTGAACTAACTAAATAACAAAACTAACAACAGTTACTACCCTAGAATTTCAAAACAAACTACTAACTAACCCAAACATCACAATACAATTAAAAATAAAAATCTCACACATCACAATGTCTAAAATAGTACACAAACGTACATGTCTCAAGTCCAAAACATAAAAACACATCACATCACAATTCTCACTTAAACATAAACGACCAAACCCGACCAAACCAACCAAACCACATCACATAGTTCAAATCAACACACAAATGCAAATGTAGCAAGCGCAGACCACATAGTTAATATCATATTATAATCATAAAAATAAATCTCTCAGTTCTACTCCTCATCCTCTGAATCACCGCTATCCCAAACTTGTGCAGGCTCGTAATTAAGGTTTCTAGGATATGGGGGAAATTGCACTCCTTGGTTAGCCCTAATAAGGCTCTCCAAAGATGAGTGAAATTTTCTTCATAATCACTTTTTCTCCTATTATATTTATCAGTATGATCTGCAAAACACTCTAAAATTTGTACCCTATCAGCGGTATAGTTAATATTGTCCATCATCCTCTACAATAATTGATCTTGGGTATCAGTAGACTCACCTCTAGATGTAGGAGCATGTGAGGTAGATGGTCTAGATGTAGAAGTAGCTGAGCTAGCAGCAACAGACATCTCCATTCCATAACTCCTAGAAAATCCTCCTCTCTAGCCAAAAATAGAATGCTCAGAATAAGTCTTCACATTCAACTTAGTGATAAGCTTTAGAGGTAACAACACCTCCTCCCAGCTATCATATTTAACTCCAACCTGCTCACACAAAGAGAAGATCAAGGAAGCAAATCCCACACCTGCAGTAGTAACGGTAGTGGCATAACTGATGACAGTCTGACAAATTAAAGCTCCTATGTATATGAGCTTTCCTTCCTGGATACAATAATTTAATGTCGCTCTCTCCCTGGTCACTTCACTAAGATGATTTGTTGGTAGCTGACGAGTAGAAATAAAATAGTTCCATGCCTTTAAAGGTGCAAATAACTTTGAATTTGGGAAGTTGACTCTCCTCTCATTAGTGATCTTTCAAAGTCCTCTTCCAACAGTCAAGTAAGAAATAATCTCGTCTGACTCCGCTTCAGTCGGACAATAATTTGCATAAAAACATAATGTATCAGGTGGCAGATGATAAATTAAGTTGATTACCTCCGGTGAAAAAGGTACCAACTTTCCTCGAATCATGACTCTATTGTCTTCAACCTCAGGAAGGTTTGCATAGAACTCCCTAAAAGCAGAAATATCCGCCACTGTAGAGAAACAGCAGAATCGTTCCCACTATTGGCAAACGATCAAATCCTCTACGTCTCCATTTGGATTTCTAAAACACCACTCCTGAATCAGTTTCCGTGATTGTAACGCATCACTGTACCGATCCTGAGCCTTCAAACTAATAAATTTACTCGAATTGAAAGGGCTCTTTCCTTTTCTCCTCTTCATTCTTGCTGCCATTCTACAAATTTTATAAATTCCAAAAATAACTTCAAAAATCAAGTCTAAATTACTAAACAAAACTTCCAAAGTATAACCTACACTTCCCATGCAAGTTTCATAGATTTTTTTCTCTTTTTCACCATGAATAGTAAATTTTTAAATTTCTCCAAATGTGCTCAAAATACATAGTGAAAATCTAAAATTTTTGCATAGAAGTATAGCTCTTACCTCAAGGAACTTGGTAGCTCTTACCTCAAGATAGCTCTTACCTCAAGGAACTTGGATCAAGGAAATTTTACTTGATTCCACCAAGAAATCTTCACTTTAGATGTGCCCTAGCCTTCCAAAATTACGATTTCTAGAGGTTGAATGTGACGAGAGGCGTAAAAATGGTGATTTTTGGGCCAAAATTTCACTTTTAACTATTCGTAAATCGGTTTTTATGAACCGACGCTTAAGCGTGGGTAAGTGGCGCTTAGGCGCCTACCGCTCGAGATTAGGCGTCTACCTCTCGAGATGACTCGCGCTTAAGCAGGAGATGTGGTGCTTTGACGCCAGTGCACGATTTTCTAAATTTTTAAATTAAAGTAAAATGCACTATTTGCCTAAGTAAACCACCCCTAAATATTCTCATAGGACTTAAATGACTATTTTCAATTTCTTATAACTCCCCTCTCTCTCTAAATTCTCCAAAATAACTATTTCAATTTGAGGTTAAAAATAACACAAATTTTCACACAAACAAACCTATATTAATTCACGAACAAGTACAAATAGCATTAAAAACTTATTTCTCACTCAAAATAGTCTTGGATGAGAATTTTTCTAAATACAAATACATAACAATCATTTCACAATTAAACACATATAAGAAGTCATAAATACTAAAAACAAGACTTAAACACTAAACCACTTGAAAACAACAACTTCTTACACACAAATTCTAACACTAAACATAAATACATTCTTCATTTGAAGGAACAAATTCCTGTCTTTCAATCTCGTCAGGAAAATAGAGTTGATAAAATGGACGGTGGTGACAAGCTGTGATACTATCTTCTTCAATCCATTTCTGCATTATGAACATCACCTTATCACCTTATCTGCTTCCTCTATATAAGCTAAACTGCATCTTCAATTGCCATCCAATATGCTCAAGATGTGTATGAATCTCAATTACCTTGGTCTCAAGTACCTTGGTCTCCAATAAAGCCATAGTAGATAGTGGCCACCTCAAATACGACAGTGTTTATTAAAGGGAGGAAAGGGGAAACCGTTATACATCTCTTGTGGACTTTGACTAACGAACCTCTTCCTCTTGGTTTCTTCCTTCTTCTTCAAATACATCTCCCATGAAGACATTTTCTTTAAATCTCAATTAAATCTCAATTTTTTTGGCTAGAAATGATCTAGGGTGAAATTCCTTCACAAAACCCTTATATTTATAGACCTAAATCCTTCCAATAAATATTTATAAAAACCCTTATATTTATAGACCTAAATCCTTCCAATAACTCTTAGACACATTTAGAAACTGTCTTGGCATGTTTTCACAAACTACTTGGCGGTTAAACCTTCTAGAATATTAATTTTGCACATGTGTTTAAACTGTCAAGCTTAAACGTCGGATCTGGCGCTTAAGCGCCAGTGCACATTTTTGTACTAATCAACTTAACTTCCAAATTCTCATTCTAACATGTCTTCATAACTAAATAAAGTCTTAAAATCTTTACTAACCCATAATAGTTTCAAAAATACTACCCCAATTTTCTTAATCACACACAAAACAACAATCAAAATAAAAACACACTGATAACTATGGGTTATCTCCCACAAAGCGCTTGGTTTTATGTCGTCAGCCTGACGTAGCCAATGCTTATTCTGGTTGACCCAACATCATTCCATCATTAAGTTTATGTCGATCCCCTATAAAATAAGGTTTCAATCTATGTCCATTAACTTTAATTTTTTTTTTCTCAGACTAGACTTAGGATCTTTAATATCCACAGCTCCATAAGGATAAACTTTTATCACAACAAATATGCTCATCCACCTGGACTTAAGTTTACCTCGAAATTATCTTAAACTTGCATTATATAGCAAAACTTGTTGTGCTGGCTGAAAATTTTAATAAGAATCCTTTGATCATGCCACATCTTCATCTTTTCTTTATAAATCTTGGCACTCTCGTATGATTCATTCCTTATCTCTTTAAGCTCATTTAATTAAGCTCATTTAATTGATTGAAATAATCTTTTCTCACCAGTATCTTTCAAATTATAATTAAACTCTTTAATTGCCCAATATGCTTTATGCTTTAGTTCAAGTGGTATGTGACAAGCCTTCCCAAATATTATCCTATATGGGGACATTCTTACAGGAGTTCTGTATGTAGTCCTATAAGCCCACAAAGCATAGTCAAGTTTGACTGACCAATCCATTTTTGTTAAAGTCACAGATTTTTTCATAATTCTTTTAATTTCCCGATTTGATAATTCAGCCGAACCACTTGTCTGAGGATGATAAATAGTAGAAATCTTATGATTTATATGATATTTCTTTAATAACTTCTCCATTATGGCATTTCTGAAATGACTTCCCCCATCAATAATGATAACTCTCGGCATCCCAAATCTACAAAATATGTTAGTTTTCAAAAATTTTGCAACACTTTAAGCATCACATCGAGGTAAAGCAATAGCTTCTCTCCATTTGAATAAATAGTCCACTACTAACAGAATATATAAATTTTCGAAAGATGGAATAAATTTTCAAATGAAATCTAATCCCCAAACATCAAATACTTCAACTTCTAGCATATAATTGAGGTGTATATCATTTCTTCTAGAAATATTGCCTACTCGTTGCCTTCTATCACAAGTTTTGATATAAGCATTAACATCTCTAAAAATTGTAGGCCAATAGAATCCAAATTGTAAAATTTTGTATATTGTTTTATCAACACAAAAATATCCCCCAAATTCAGAATTATGACTTTTTTTAGATAATTTCATAAGTTTCTTCTACTGGTACACATCTTCGAATAATTAGATCCTTTTCGAATAATTAGATCCTTTCCTTTTAGATCCTTTCCTTGTTTATATAAAAATGGGTCATCCCAAAAACAAGTCTTAGCTTCAAAAATAAAATTTCTCTTTTATTGGTATGTCATTCCATAGGATATAATATCACTAACAATAAAGTTAACAATGTTGGCATACCATGGAACACGCCACTCATTAAGAACACGCCACTCATTCATTAATAGTGAACAATTTTTCATCTGAAAAATGTTCATTAATTTGTTTTTCAAAACTGAGTGATTTTTCTAACTCAAGCTTGGACAAATGATTAACAATATTATTTTCAGTCCCCTATCGATCTAATATTTCAAAATTAAATTCTTGCAAAAGAAGAATCCATCTTATAAGTCTAGGTTTAGCATCCTTCTTTTTCATTAAGTACTTAATAGCAGAATGATCTGTATGCACTAGAAAATGAGTTCCAATTAAATATGTTCTAAATTTATCAAAAGCATATACTATAGCTAATAATTCTTTTTTAGTTGTTGTATAATTGATTTGAGTTTCACTAAGAGTTTTATTAGCATAGTAAATTACTTTGAAAATTTTATCATTTCTTTGTTCTAAAACAACTCCTATAGCATAATCACTAGCATCACACATCAATTCAAAAGATTTTTCCTAGTTTGGTGAAACTATAATTGGTGCGGTGATTAATTTTTCTCTTAATAAATTAAAAGCTTTTAGGCATTCCTCTTGAAAATTGAAAATTGCATCTTTCTCCAGTAAATGACATAAAGGCTTAGCAATCTTTGAAAAGTCTTTAATATATCGCCTGTAGAATCCAACATGTCCTAAAAAACTCCTAATTTCCCATACATTTTTTGGATAAGGTAAATTAGCGATCACTTAAATTTTAGCAAGATCTACTTCCATACCATTTTTTGATATTTGATGACCTAATACAATTTCTCCTGCTACCTTAAGTGGTATTTTTCTCAATTAAGGACTAAATTTATTTCTTCACAGTGCTTAAAAACTTTAGATAAATGTTCTAAAGATGAGTCAAATGAAGTTTCAAACACTAAAAAATTATCCATGAATACTTCAATCTCTTTTTCAATTAAATAAAAAAACTATCATCATACATCTTCGAAATATAGCAAGAGCAACACATAAATCAAACGGCATCCTTCTAAAAAAAAGTACCATAAGGACTGGTAAAAGTTATTTTCTTTTGATTCTCAAGAGATATTTGTATTTGGTGATAACCAGTATATCCATCCAGAAAATAAAAGTATTTATGCCCAGCTAGTCTCTCCAACATTTGATCTAGAAAGGGTAAGGGAAAATGATATTTCCAAGTGGCAAGATTTAATTTTCTATAATAAATACATATTCGTCACCCTGTAACTTGTCTAGTAGGTATTAATTCATTATGTTCATTCACAGTAACAGTTAATCCTCCTTTCTTAAGAATGCAGTGAATTGTACTAATGATACGCCTAAAATATATAGTGTTTTTAGACAAATTTTTATACCTATTACTGAGATATTACACTTTAATGGAAGGTATTTTTGTGTTTTTCTTTCAGGTACAGGTAAAAAGGTGAAAAATGCTTAAAGGAGTGAAAAAGGATCAAATTTGGAGCAAATAGGTGAAAAATGTGCAAAAGTGTTTTGACGCCTAAGTGCTAGTTCCATGTACTTCATTTACTTCTTGATTTGGCCAATCCATATGTTAAAATTTGTTGTGAGAACATATAAGAACTGGGATGGTATTATCTCAGTCAACAATTGGAAAGAATGAGATGAGGTTGTATGAATGAGAATGTAGTTCATATGATTGAGTGCAAACAAATAGGAAAATATTCATTGAAGGGTGTAGAGTTAGAGGAATTTAAAGTGATAGGTTAAAGTCCCCAACTTGGTTTATTATTTTAGGTTCTGATAAAAGATGTTAGCCCCCAAGTGTAACGAATCAAGGGAGCACTAAAGTGAGAGCTAGTATCTTCCCTGCCTAGCCGGTCTTCAGAACTATTCAAACTTTAAATTAGCCAATGTTCTTTATAGCATCTCTAATAAGGGTAAGGAGTATTATTGCTCCTATTTGGCACAACACAATATGCATACATCCACAACAGAATTCACATGCATATTACTAATTCATGATAAGGAGAAATATATTTTTCATATTTAGTGCTTTTCTTCTATAAAAACTCAACTTGTCTTTTGAAGTTTGTACTGTTTTTGTCAAAATATTAAAATTACCAAAAATATTTAAACTTTCTTTACTGAAAAATTTCTTTAGTTTAAGTAATTATCTTTTTAAAATTAGAAGGTTTTCCAAAAAGTGCATATTACATGTCTTCCATGTGGGATCGATATTCAGGTCTTAAAAAGTTCTATATTACTTGATAATGATACATATACTTACGTAGTATCCCAAATATAAATTAAAAATTAAATTCTTATTTTTCTTTAGGATCAAGCTTTTGGTTTTGTTGTAAAATAAGGAAATATAAGTGAAAAATTTAATCAGAATTATAGTTATACAGTTGTATATAAGCAGTTTCGGGATCAAGTTTTTGGCACCGTTGCAAGGGAAGTGAAGTGAAAATTTTAAAGAATCTATTGATTTAGAAGGAAATTTCTTTTTTAGAAAGTCTTATTTAAATTTTAAGTTATTGTATTTTATTTTGTGTGTTTAGTTTTAGTTTATTTTATGTTAGTGTATGCATAGTTCAGGTTCTGAAGGACTAGTGCCCAGAACTGTTAGAAAAATCAGAAAAACCAATAAAAATAAAAACCTTGAAAAATAAAAAAAATTTACAGAAATGACAAACTAAAATGGTCAAAATGCTGAAATTCATCAAGAGTTTAGATATTTAAGAGATTATGCCAACCCTATTGTAGATGAACTTCATTGAAGTATTCAAAAAGCTACTGTAGTGGATAATTCATTTGAGCTTAAACCTGTTATTATCCAAATGGTATCAAATATTCAGTTTAGGGGATCACCAACTGAAGTTCCAAATTTACATCTTGTCAATTTTCTAAATTATGCGCTACATTTAAATACGATGGTGTATCGATGATGCAATACGACTTAGGTTATTTCCTTTCTCATTGAGGGGTAAAACTAAAATGTGGTTGAATTTGTTAGCACCTGGATCTATCAGAACTTGGGGTGATTTAGCATAAAAATTCCTTTCTAAATATTTCCACCATCAAAAACTGTGAAACCTAGAAATGATATTACCTTTTTTAATCAGTTTGAAGGGGAATCTATTTACGAAGCATGGAAAGGATTTAACAAACTCTTAAGAAAGTGTCCACACCATGCTATACAAGATTGGTTAATAATTCAAACTTTTTATAATGGATTAGCTGGATCTCTTAGATCAATTATCGATATCGTTGTTGGTGGTTCATTGATGTTAAAAGCATTTCATGATGCCTATGCTTTAATTGAATAAATGTCTACCAATAATTTTCAATGGCCTTCTGTGAGGGTGAACCCTAAGAACGTAGCCAATATTCATGAAACTGATGCATTTACTATGCTAGCAAATCAAGTTGCTGTAATTTTAATAATTTTAAGGAAGTTATAATTTTAAGGAAGTTAGACCAATTTGGAATGAATTTTTTCCAACCAATTTCCATGATTGAAGAGAATTACTTAGGTCAAATTGTAGATTCTCAAGCATCATTAGAAACTTTAAATGCCATAAATTACAAGCAAAATAATCCATATTCAAATTATTATAACCCAGGTTAGAAAAACCATCCCAACTTTAACTGGAACAACAATTCGGGTGGTAATAATCAGCAACAAGGGAACAACCAAGTAAACCCATTGGGAAACTAGAACAATCAAGGGAATAATAATTATAGATCTACTTATTCTCCGGGTTTCAACAGTAATGCATAATTTAAGGAGAAGAAGTTGTCTATAGAAGAAGTGGTGTTATAAATGGGAAATCAATTACAAAATCAAGGAGCTACAATTAGAAATATTGAGAATCAACTTGAGCAAATAGTAAATTCATTAAGTAATAGATCCCAAGAAATACTTCCTAGTAATATTGAATCAAATCCAAAAGACCAAAATAAAGAGCAAGTAAAAGTCATTCAACTTAGAAGCGGAAGAGAGTTGGAAGGTAGGGTTCAAAAAGAAATTGAGGTTGACAGAGAAGAAATTGAAGAATCAAAAGAGAACGCTCCAAAAAATTATGAAAGACCTATTTCTCCACTAAAAATTGATTTGGAAAAACTACCACCTCTATATTTCCTCAGAGACTTCGAGAGACTCCGACAACAAAAGTTGGATAAGCAATTTTCAAAATTTCTAAAAAGATTTAAGAATCTTACAATCAATATTCTATTTGCTGAAGCCTTAGAACAAATTCCAAGCTATGTAGAGTTTATGAAGGATATTCTCTATATTCTGAAAAAGGAAAAGGAACTTTGAAGATAATTAGATTGTTGCACTTAATGAGGAGTACAGTGTTATAATTCAGAAAAAGCTTCCTGAAAAGCATAAAGATCCTGGTAGCTTTACAATTCCATGTGCAATAGGTGACAAATTTTATGGGAAAGAATTTTATGGGATGACAAATTTTATGGGAAAGCTTTATTTGATTTAGGTGCAAGAAATAACCTTAAACCATTATCAATATTCAAAAGATTTGGATTAGGAGAAATAACCCCTACTACTGTAACTCTGTAGCTAGCAGATCGTTCGATAACATACCCTAAAGGAGTTATAGAAGATGTCTTAGTGAAACTGGATCAATTTATCTTTCCTGTTGATTTCATTGTGCTAGATATGGAGGAAGATAAATAAATACCTATCATTTTGGGGAGACCTTTCCTGGCTACAGGAACAACAATGATAGATGTGCAGAAAGGGGAATTAATAATGCACGTCAATGATCAAACTGTTACTTTCAATATTTCAAGATCAATGCAATATCGTGAAAAAGGTAAAGATGATGAATGTTATAGGATGGATGTTATAAGATATCTAAGTGAATGTCATTTCAAAATAACCTATGAAGAGAAATCTGAAGAAAAAGATTTAGGACACAAGCAAGAAGAGGAATTAGATTGATGTGAAGAACTTGAGTTGAAGTTACTTCGTGAACATTTAAAATATGCCTTTTTAGGAGATTCCTCTACTTTACCAGTTATAATTTCCTCAAAATTAGTGATGGAATAAGAAGAAAGGTTGATGAAAATTTTGAAAAATTTTAAGAAAGTCTTTGGATGGACAATTGTTGATATTAAAGGAATCAGTCCTTTAATTTGTATGCATAGAATTCATATGGAAGAAAACTGCAACCCCAAGGCTGATCCTTAAAGGAGACTGAATCCTGTTATGAAAGAAGTTGTTAAGAAAAAAATTTTAAAGTGGTTAGATGCTGGAATTATCTACCCTATTTCAAATAGTGCATGGGTTAGTCTAATTCACTGCGTTCCTAAGAAAGGAGGAGTAATTGTAACTATGAATGAACATAATGAATTAATACCAACTAGACAAGTTACAGGGTGGTGAATATGCATTGATTATAGAAAATTAAATCTTGCCACTAGGAAAGATCATTTTCCATTACCCTTTCTAGATCAAATGCTGGATAGACTAGCTGGGCATAAATACTTTTATTTTCTGGATGGATATACTGGTTATCACCAAATACAAATTTCTCATGAGGATCAAAAGAAAACAACTTTTACTAATCCTTATGGAACTTTTGGTTTTATATGGATGCCCTTTCGTTTATGTAATGCCCCAGCTACATTTCGAAGATGTATGATGGAAATTTTTTGTGGTTTAATTGAAAAGAGGATTAAAGTATTCATGGATGATTTTTCAGTGTTTGGAACTTCATTTGACTTATGTTTAGAACATTTATCTAAAGTTCTTAAGCACTGTGAAGAAACAAATTTAGTCCTTAATTGGGAAAAATGCCAATTTATGGTAGCAGGAGGAAGTGTATTGGTCATCAAATATCAGAAAATGGTATGGAAGTAGATCCTGCCAAAATCCAAGAGATCGTTGATTGCTAATTTACCTTATCCAACATATGTAAGGGAAATTAGGAATTTTTTAGGATGTACTAGATTCTACAGGCGATATATTAAAGACATTTCAAAGATTGCTAAGCCTTTATGTCATTTATTGGAGAAAGATGCAATTTTCAATTTTGATAAGAAATACCTAAAAGCTTTTAATTTATTAAAAAAAAAAAATTTATCACTGCACCAATTATAGTTTCACCAAATAGGGGAAAACCTTTTGAATTGATATGTGATGCTAGTGATTATGCTATAGAAATTGTTTTAGGACAAAGATATGATAAAATTTTTAAAGTAATTTACTATGCTAGTAACACTCTTAATGAAACTCAAATAAATTATATAATAATTGAAAAAGATTTATTAGCAATAGTATATGCTTCTGATAGATCTAGATCATATTTAATTGGAACTCATTGTGTAGTGCATACATATAATTCTTCTATTAAGTACTTAATGAAAAAGAAGGATGCTAAACCTAGACTTATAAGATGGATTCTTCTTTTATAAGAATTTGATTTTGAAATGGTAGATCAAAAGAGGACTGAAAATCAAATTACTGATCATTTGACTAGACTTGAGTTAGAAAAACCACTCTATTTTGAAAAAGAAAATAATGAACATTTTCAAGATGAAAAATTAAGATGAAAAATTATTCAATATTATTCAATATTAATGAGTGGCATGTTCCGTGGTATGCCGACATTGTGAAATTTTTTGTTAGCAATATTATACCTTATGGAATGACATACCAACACTACTTTTATTAATCCATAAACTTATTTCTGAAGCTAAGACTTATCTTTGGGATGACCTATTTTTATATAAATAAGGAAAGGATCTAATTATTTGAAGGTGTGTACCACTAGAAGAAACTTATGAAATTATCTAAAAATGTCATAATTCTGAATTTAGGGGACATTTTGGTGTTGATAAAACAACATAAAAAATTTTACAATCTGAATTCTATTGGCCTACAATTTTTAGAGATGTTAATGCTTATATCAAAACTTGTGATAGATGTCAACGAGTAGGCAATATTTCTAGAAGAAATGAGATGCCCCTCAATTATATGCTAGAAGTTGAAATATTTGATTTTTGGGGATTAAAATTCATGAGACCATTTATACCATCTTTCAAAAATTTATATATTCTGTTAGCAGTGGACTATGTATCCAAATGGATAAAAGTTGTTGCTTTACCTCGATGTGATGCTCGAAGTGTTGCAAATTTTTTGAGAACAAACATATTTTGTAGATTTGGGATGCCGAGAGTTATCATTACTGATGGAGGAAGTCATTTCAGAAATGCCATAATAGAGAATTTATTAAAGAAATATCATATAAATCATAAGATTGCTACTGCTTATCATCTTCAGATAAGTGGTTTAGCTGAAGTATCCATCAGGAAATTAAACGAATGTTGGAAAAATCTGTGAATCCAACAAAAATTGATTGGTCAATTAAACTTGACTATGCTTTGTGGGCTTATAAGACTGCATAAAAGACTCCTATAGGACAGTCCCCATATAAGTTAATATTTAGGAAAGCTTCTCACTTACTAGTTGAACTTGAGCATAAAGCATATTGGTCGATTAAAGAGTTCAATTATAATTTGAAAGATACTGGTGAGTAAAGGTTATTGAAATTAAATGAGCTTGAAGAGATAATGAATGAATCTTATGAGATTGCCAAGATTTATATAGAAAATATGAAGATGTGGCAAGATCGAATGATTCTTACTAAAAATTTTCAGCCAGGGCAACAAGTTTTGCTATGTAATGCAAGGTTAAGATTTTATCCTGGCAAACCTAAGTCCAGGTGGATGGGCCCATTTGTTGTAATAAATGTTTATCCTTTTAGAGCTGTAGATATTAAAGATCCTAAGTCTGAGAAAATAATATAAGTTAATAGACATAGACTGAAACCTTACTTTATAGAGGATCAACATAAACTTAATGATGGAATGATGTTGGGTCAAACAGAATAAGCAATGGTTATGTTCGGTTGACGACGTAAAACCAAGCGCTTTGTGAGAGGCAACAAATAGTTATCAGTATGTTTTTATTTTGATTATTGTTTTGTGTGTGATTAAGAAAATTGAGGTAGTAATTTTTAAACAATTATGTGTTAGTAAAGATTTTAAGACTTTATTTAGTGTCCAAGACATGTTAGAATAAGAATTTGGATGTTCAGTTGGCTAGTGCAAAAATGTACACTAGCGCTTAAGCGAGACAGTTTAAGCACATGCACAAAATTAATATTCTAGAAGGTTTAACTGCTAATTAATTTGTAAAAACGTGCCAAGGTAGTTTCTAAGCATGTCTATGAGTTATTGGAAGGATTTAGGCCTATAAATAGAAGGGTTTTGTGAAGGAATTTCACCCCAAATCATTTATAGCCCTAAAAATCTAATAGAAAGTGAGATTTAGAGAAAATGACTTCATGGGAGAATGATTTAAGGAAAAAGGAAGAAACCATGAGGAAAATGTTCATTAGTCAAAGTGCACAAGAGATGTATAACAGTTTCTTAGTCGTTAGTATTGAAAGGATATCAGAGTGGAGAATACTATGGCTTTATTAGAGACCAAAGTACTTAAGTTACATGCACATCTAGTTCTTATTGAATGGAAATTGAAGATGCAATTTAGCCACACAAGTTATATAGAGGAAGCGGGTAAGGCGATGTTCATAACTTCATAAAGCAAAAGTGGATTAAAGAAGATAGTATCAGAGCTCGTCACCACCGTCCGTTTTATCAACTCTATATTCTCTATATTCTTGGAAAGACCAATAAAAGACAAAAATTTGTTCCTTTGAATGAAGAATGG
This sequence comes from Phalaenopsis equestris, assembly GCF_001263595.1. NCBI lineage: Eukaryota > Viridiplantae > Streptophyta > Magnoliopsida > Asparagales > Orchidaceae > Phalaenopsis > Phalaenopsis equestris. The sequence goes on from NW_018220441.1 coordinate 122,591, forward strand.
AATTAAGTTTAGTGTTAGAATTTGTGTGTTAGAAGTTGTTATTTTCAAGTGGTTTAGTGTTTAAGTCTTATTTTTAGTAGTTAAGACTTCTTTATGAGTAATGATTGTTGTGTATTTGTATTTAGAAAAATTTTCTCATCCAAGACTATTTGGAGTGAGAATTAAGTGTTTAAAAGTGTTTTTACTTGTTTGTGAATTAATATAAGTTTATTTGTGTGAAAATTTGTGTTATTTTTAGCCTCAAATTGAAATAGTTATTATAGAGAGTTTTGAGAGAGAGGGGAGTTATAGGACGTTGAAAATAGACATTTAACTGCTATAAGACCATTTAGGGGTGGTTTACTTAGGCAAATAGTGTATTTTACTTTAATTTTAAAAATTTGAAAATCGTGCACTAGCGCTTAAGCGTCGCAACTCACGCTTAAGTGCGAGGCAATCCGAGAGGCAAGCGCCTAAGCGCCACTTACCCTCGCTTAAGCGGCGGTTCACAAAAACTGGTTCACGAACGGGTAAAAGTGAAATTTTGGCCCGAAAATCACCATTTTTATGCCTCCCGTCACCTTCAACCTCTCAAAATCACAAGTTTGGAAGGCTAGGTCACATCTAAAGTGAAGATTCCTTGGTGAAATAAAGTGAAATTTGCTAGATCCAAGTTCCTTGAGGTAAGAGCTTTACTTCTATGCAAAAATTTTGGATGTTCACCATGTATATTGAGCACATTTGGAGAAATTCAGGAGAAATTCAAAAATTCACTAAAATTCACTAGTCATGGTAAAATGAGAAAAAGATCTATGGAAATTTCATGAGAAGTGTAAATTATACTTTGGAAGTTTAGTTTAGTAATTTAGACTTGATTTTTGAAGTTATTTTTGGAATTTATAAAATTTGTAGAATGGCACCAAGAATGAAGAGGAGTAAAAGAAAGAGCCCTTTCGATTCAAGTAAATTTGTTAGTTCGAAAGCTAAGGATCAGTACAGTGATGCATTGCAATCACGAAAACTAATTCAGGAGCGGTGTTTTGGGAATCTAGGTGGAGACGTAGAGGATTTGATCGTTTGCCGACAGAGAGAACGATTCTGTTGTTTCTCTGTTGTGGTGGTTATTTCTGTTGTTAGGGACTTCTATGCAAATGTCCTTGAGGATAAAGACAATAGAGTCATGGTTCGAGGAAAGTTGGTACCTTTTTCACTAGAGGTAATCAAATTTTTTTATCATCTGCCACATGATAAGTTTTGTTTTTATGTAAATTATAATCCAACTGAAGCAGAGTTAGACGATATTATTTCTTACTTGACTTTTGGGAGAGGACTTTGGAAGATCATTAATGAGAGGAGAGTCAACTTCCCAACTTCAAATTTATGTGCACCTTCAAAGGCCTGACACTATTTTCTTTCTGGTTGTCTGCTACCAACAAATCATCTCAGTGAAGTGACCAGAGAGAGAGCGGCGTTAAATTATTGTATTTAGGAAGGAAAGCTCATCAACATAAGAGCTTTGATTTGTGAGACTATCATCAGTTCTGCCACTGTCGTTATTACTGTAGGTCTGGTATTTTCTTCCTTGATCTTTTCTTTGTTTGAGCAGGCTGGAGTTAAATATGATAGCTGGGAGGAAGTACTGTTACCTTTAAATCCCATCACTAAGGTGAATGTGAAGACTTATTCTGAGCATTCTTTTTTTGGCTGGAGAGGAGGATTTTTAAGGAGTTATGGAATGGAGACGTCTGTTGCTTCTACCTCTACTGCTTCTTCATCTAGACCATCTACCTCACGTGCGTCTACATCAAGAGGTGAGTATACTGAGACCGAAGATCAATTATTACAGAGGATGATGGATAATATTAATCTTATCGCTGATAGGGTACAAAATTTAGAGCGTTTTGCAGAGCATACTGATAGGTATATTAGGAGAAAAAGTGATTATGAAGTGAAGAGAAACTTCACTCATCTTTGGAGAGCCTCATTAGGGGTAACCAAGGAGTGAAATTTCTTTCATATCCTAGATACCCTGATTATGAGCCTGTAAAAGTTTAGGATAGTAGTGATTCATAGAATGAAAAGTAGAACTGAGAGAATTATTTTATGATTGTAATATGATATGAACTATGTGGTCCAGGCTTGCTATATTTGCATATGTGTGTTGGTTTAAACTATGTGATGTGGTATGTACTTTTATGTTTAAGTGAGAATTGTGATGTGATGTGTTTTCATGTTTTGGACTCAAGACATGTATGTATGTTTACTTGTTTAGATATTGTGATGTGTGAGACTTTTATTTTTAATTGTATTGTAATGTTTGTGTTAGTTAGTAGTTTGTTTTAAAATTCTAGCATAGTAACTTTTGTGAGTTTTGTGATTTAGTTAGTTTAGAACTTAACTTAGTTCTATGTCTTTTGTAAAGTTGAAAGTCTTGCTAACATAGGTCTTAAATTTGAAACTTAGGAAATCGCTACCCTGTATTTTTCTTTTATCAAGTTTGAGAGTTTGTTTTTATGTTGAGATTGTGAAGTCAAGTTAGTGTGTTAGTTTGCTTTTATATTTATACCCACTGTTTAGAAGTCTATTGAAACTCTACATGTTAAATTGAAATAAAAATATTAGAAAATTTGATCAAAATTAATTTTACTCCTATTTTTAGTTTTATACTTGTATCATTAGGGTATAAAAATTCCTGTTAGCAATTATTTTAATTTTTGTTCCTGCTTAATATATTTGATGCTAAACTGTTTAATCTGTTAAAAATTTAAGTTTGGGGGGGATGAAAAATATTTTTAAAACTTGAATTTTATTTGTTCTCAAATGAACTATAAGTGAATTTGATTTGAAAAGAAAAATTGATCATGTATATGAAGTTATATTAGGGAAGTAAAATTTGATTTTAGAAATGAGTGAGAGAATTTAGTTGAAATTTTGAGTTTTGAAGAAAAACTTTAAGTTAAAAGTTTTTAGTGTAGAAAATGATTAATATAAGTAACTATCTTTAGTGAGAAACATTGTATTTTTTGAAAATTTTAGAAATTTTGACTTTTATTTTTAATATTTAAATTTCTTTTATTAAAAATAATATTCAAAGCTATTATTACATTTATAAGTAAAAGTTTTGCATCAAGACTTTGCTTTAGGAAAGGAAAAGTAGAATTCAAAATTATTAAAGGCCTATCTAGATATAATAATATTTTCCTAAAAAGAAAAGAAAAGAAAAGAAAAGAAAAAAAAGAAAAGAAAAATAAATAGGATATAAGAGAAAAAGAAAAAAAAAGAGAAAAGAAAAAGAAAGAAAAAAATATAAGGGAGGAGAAGCTTGAGGAAAAAATTGGTTCTACATTTGATCTTTTAAAATATAAGACTTGAGAAAATCTTAAGCTTATAGATATAATATAGTAAGTAAAATTATTCTTAATAAACTTTTTTAAGTGGAGATAATAAAAGAACTAAATTCTAAATTTGGAAGACTTAGAATATTTCTGAATTAGATAGGAACTTATATTTTCATCTTTCTTAACAGTAAAAATTTCTAAACTTTAAGTTGGTCTCATTTACTAAATATTTTTTTTGAATTGGACTACTATATATCCAAATCTAAATTTTCTTAACTCTTAAAGAAACTCATATACATGTCATACATATTTAGTTTTTAAAGATTGAAGTGTCACTTGAGGACAAGCAACATTTTAAGTTTGGGGGATTTTGATATACCTAAAATATACCTAAACCTAAAATATATAGTATTTTTAGACATATTCTTATACCTATTTTTAAGATATTGCACTTTAATGGAAGATGTTTTTTTTGTATTTTTCTTTCTGGTACAGATAAAAAGGTGAAAAATGCTTAAAAGAGTGAAAAAAGATCAAATTTGGAGCAAATAGGTGAAAAATGTGCAAAGGTGTTTTGGCGCCTAAGCGTCAGATCCTGCACTTAAACACCGGGTAAACAAAGAAGGTCGCGCCAAACCTTCCCGAGGCTGAAGACAATAGAGTCATGGATCGAGAAAAGTTGATAACCTTTTTCTTCAGAAGTAATCAACTTATTTTATCATCTGCTACCTGATACATTAAGTTTTTATGCAAAGTTTTTATGCAAATTATAGTTCAAATTATAGTTTGACTGAAGTGGAGTTAGAAGAGATTATTTCTTACTTGACTGTTGGAAAAGGACTTTGAAAGATCACTAATGAGAGGAGAGTCAACTTTTCAACTTCAAAGTTATTCGCACCTTAAAAGGCCTGACACTATTTTAATTTTACTCGTCTGCTACCAACAAATCATCTCAGTGAAGTGACCAGAGAGAGAGAGAGCGACGTTAAATTATTGTATCCAGGAAGGAAAACACATATATATAGGAGCTTTGATTTGTCAGACTATCATCAATTATGCCACTGTCGTTACTACTGCAGGTGTGAGATTTACTTCCTTGATTTTTTTTTGTGTGAGCAAGCTGAAGTAAAATATGATAGCTGGGAGAAAGTGTTGTTACCTCTAAAGCCCATCAATAAGGTTAATGTGAAGACTTATTCTGAGAATTCTATTTTTGGCTGGAGAGGAGGATTTTTTAGGAGTTATGGAATGGAGACGTCTGCTGCTTCTTCCTCTGCTACCTCTACATCTAGACTATCTAATTCACATGCTTCTACATCTAGAGGTGAGTCTACTGAGACTCAAGATCAATTATTGTAGAGGATGATGGATAGTATTAACTATACCACTGATGGGGTAAAAAATTTAGAGCATTTTACAGATCATATTGATAGGTATAATAGGAGAAAAAGTGATTATGAAGAGAAATTTCACTCATCTATGGAGAGCCTCATTAGGGGTAACCAAGGAGTGAAATTTCCTCCATATCTTAGATACCCTGATTATGAGCCTGCAGAGGTTTGGGATAGCAGTGATTCAGAGGATGAGGGGTAGAACTGAGAGATTTATTTTATGATTGTAATATGATATGAACTATGTGGTTCGGGCTTGCTACATTTGCATCTGTGTTATTTGAACTATGTGATGTGTTTTGGATTGAACTTTTATGTTTAAGTGAGAATTGTGATGTGATGTGTTTTCATGTTTTGGACTTGAGACATGATGTTTGTGTACTATTTTAGACATTGTGATGGGTGAGACTTTTATTATTAATTGTATTGTGATGTTGGGTTAGTTAGTAGTTTGTTTTAAAATTCTAGGGTAGTAACTATTGTGAGTTTTGTGATTTAGTTAGTTTAGAACTTAACTTAATTCTATGTCTTTTGTAAAGTTGAAAATCTTTCTATCGTAAATCTTAAATTTGAAACTTAGGAAACTGCTACCCTGTATTTTTCTTTTATCATGTTTGTGAGTTTGTTTCCATGATTGAGATTGTGAAGTCAAGTTAGTGTGTTAGTTTACTTTTATGTTTATACCGTGAATCTCTATATGTTGAATTGATATAAAAATATTAGAAAATTTTATCTAAATTTATTTTACTCCTGTTTTTAGTTTTATACTTGTATCATTAGGTATAAAAATTTCTGTTAGCAGTTATTTTAATTTTTGTTCCTGCTTATATATATTTGATGCTAAATTGCATAATCTATTAAAAATTTAAGTTTGGGGGGGGGGTAGGAAAATATTTTCAAAACTTTAATTTTTGTTCTCAAATTTATTACAAGTAAATTTGATTTTAAAAGAAAAATTGATTATGTATATGATGTTATATTAGGGAAGTAAAATTTGATTTTAGAAATGAGTAAGAAAGTTTAGTTAAAATTTTAAGTATTGAAGAAAAACTTTAAGTTAAAAATTTTTAGTATAGAAAATGATTAATATAAGTGACTATCTTTAGTAGGAAAAATTGTATTTTTGAAAATTTTGAATTTAGACTTCTTTTTTAATACTTAAATTTCTTTTATTAAAAATAAATTTCAAAGCTTATTATATTTGTAAGTAAAAGTTTTGTATCAAGACTTTGCTTTACGAAAGGAAAAGTAGAATTCAAAATTTTTAAAGGCCTATCTAGATATAGTAATCATTGCATAAAAATAAAAGAAAAGAAGAAGAGAAAAAGAATAAGAAAGAAAAAAAAAAGAAAAAAAAATATAAGGGAGGAGAAGCATGAGGATTAGTGCCTAATCAAAAATTGGTTCAAGATTTGATCATTTTAAAATATATGACTTGAGAAAATATTAAGCTTATAGATATAATATAGTAAGTAAAATTATTCTTAATAAAAAATATTAAGTGGAGATAATAAAAGAACTAAATTCTAAATATGGAAGACTTACAATATTTCTGAATTAGATGGGAACTTCTATTTTCATCTTTCTTAACAGTAAAAATTTCGAAACTTTAAGTTGGTCTCATTTAGTGAATATTTTTTCTAAATTGGACTACTATATTTCTAAATCTAAATTTTAGTAAATCCCAAAGAAACTCATATACATGTCATACATATTTAGTTTCTAAAGATTGAAGTGTCATTTGAGGACAATTAACATTTTAAGTTTGGGGGATTTTGATACGCCTAAAATATATAATACTTTTAGACTCATTTTTATACCTATTTTTGAGATATTACATTTTAATGGAAGGTATTTTTATATTTTTCTTTCAGGTACAGGTAAAAAGTTGAAAAATGCTTAAAGGAGTGAAAAGGAATCAAATTTGGAGCAAATAGGTGAAAAATGTGCAAAAGTGTTTTGGCGCCTAAGTGCTAGATCCGGAACTTAAGCGCCGGGTAAACAGAGAAGGCTGTGCCTAAGTGCCAGAGGCCTCGCGCTTAAGCGCTAGTGGCAGTTATTGGACTAGTAAATTCAGTTTTTTGCAAATTTTGAAGAGGTTTCTGAGGCACCTATTGGCTTAATAGGTGGTTACAACCATCATGGATGAAAATTATCAGAATCAAGACACATTTTGAAGAGTTACCAAGGAACCTTTTGGAAAATTATAAAACAAAGAAGATTGGGACATTGAAAGAGGTTCTAAAAGTACTGGAAAAGTTTTGAAAGTTTAAAAACTCGGGAGTTAGTTAGAGAGATTTTTAGGCACCACATATTTATCTTTTTTTTCATTTCTAGTTTTATATTGAGAGTGTTGTAAAAGAGAAGAGATTCAAAGAAACTTCAAGAGTTTGGTGGAAGACTTGAGATAAGTTTTTATCTTTTATTTTAAACTACTTTTGGTTTTAATTGGGACTTTTTGTTGGTTTGACAATGATTTCTACTTTTAAACTAAAGTGTGGTTATGTTTTCTCTATGGATTTGAGTAGTTTTCTTTATCTTTCTTCTTAAAATGATAAGTAATTAAGTGTAGGATGGAAGTTGTGGAGAGTAGTGATCTTTAATGTTGGAAGAAGTTGTGATGATTTAAAT
>NW_018220441.1:130007-130341 GCF_001263595.1 Phalaenopsis equestris
ATGTTAAAATTTGTTGTGAGAACATGTAAGAACCGGGATGGTATTGTCTCAGTCAACAATTGGAAAGAATCACATGAGGTTGTATGAGTGAGAATGTAGTTCATATGATTGAGTGCAAATATATAGAGAAATATTCATTGAAGGGTGCAGAGTTATGGGACTTTAAAGTGATAGGCTAAAGCACCAAAATTGGTTTATTATTTTAGGTTCTGATACGAGATATTAGCTCCCAGATGAAGGGAATTGAGGGAACTCTAGAGTGAGAGCTAGTATCTTCCTTGCCTAGTCAGCCTTTAAAACTATTCCTACTTTAAATTAGTCAATGTTCTTTATA
>NW_018220441.1:130398-132060 GCF_001263595.1 Phalaenopsis equestris
GGCACAACATAATATGGCACAACATAATATGCATACATCCACAACATAATTCCTATACTTATTACTGATTCATGGTAAGGAGATATATTTTCATATTTTGTGCTTTTCTTCTATAAAAACTCAAGTTATCTTTTAAGTTTGTATTATTTTTGTCAAAATATTTTATTTTTGTCAAAATATTAAATTTTTGTCAAAATATTAAAATTACCAAAAATATTTAAACTTTCTTTATTGTAAAAATGTCTTTATTTTAAATAATTATATTTTTAAAAATAGAAAGCTTTCCAAAAAGTGCATATTGCATATCTTTCTAATGGGTTTGATATTCAGATCTTAATAAAAAAGTCCTATATTACTTGATAACGATACGTATGCTTGCGTAGTATCCCAATATAAATTACAAATTAAATTCTTATTTTTCTTCAGGATTAAGTTTTTTGGTTTTGTTGTGTGAAATAAGAAAATATAAGTAAGAAAATATAAGTGAAAAATATAATCATAATTATTGTTATACTATTACATATAAGCAGTTTCAGGATCAACTAAGCCATGCACTGTCTGAAATAGGGTAGATAGATCTAGCATCTAACCACTTTAAAATTTCTTTCTTAACAACTTCTTTCATAATAAGTATCAGTCTCCTTTGAGGATTAGCCCTGGGTTTGTAGTTCTCTTTCATATGAATTCTTTGCATACAAATTGAAGGACTGATTCCTTTAATATCAACAATTGTCCAACCAAAGGCTTTCTTAAAAAATTTCAAAATTTTCATCAACCATTCTTCTTCTTCCATCATTAATTTTGAGGAAATTATGACTGGTAAAGTAGAGGAATCTTCTAAAAAGGCATATTTTAAATGTTCAGGAAGTAACTTCAACTCAAGTTCTTGAGGTTTTTCAATTGATGGACAAAATGATTTATCTTGGTCTATCGTGTCCAAAATTTCAAAACTTTCTCGAACATAGTTTGAATCTTCCTTAAAAAGTTCTTCACATCGATTTAATTCCTATTCTTGCTTGTATTCTAAATCTTTTTCTTTAGATTTTTCTTCATAAGTTGTTTTAAAATGGGATTCACTTAGATATCTTATAACATCCATCCTCTAACATTCATCATCTTTACCTTTTGTTCTTGAAATATTGAAAGTAACAGTTTGATCATTGACGCGCATTATTAATTACCCTTTCTGTACATCTATCATTACTCTTCCTATTGCTAGTAAAGGTCTTCCTAAAATGATAGGTATCTCTTTATCTTCCTCCATATCTAGCACAATGAAAGCAACAGGAAAGATAAATTGATCCACTTTCACTAGGACGTCTTCTATAACTCCTTTAGGGTATGTTATCGAACGATCTCATAATTGCAGAGTTATAATAGTAGGGGTTATTTCTCCTAATTTGTTTGCACCTAAATCACATAAAGCTTTCCCATAAAATTTGTCTCCTATTGCACGTGGAATTGTAAAGCTACTAGGATCTTTAAGCTTTTCAAGAGGCTTTTTCTGAATTATAGCACTACACTCCTCACTAAGTGCAAAAGTCTCATTATCTTCAAACTTCCCTTTCCTTTTAAGAATATCCTTCATAAACTTTACATAGCTTGGCATTTGTTCTAAGGCTTTAGTAAATGGAATATTAATTGTAAGCTTCTTAAATATTT
>NW_018220441.1:132086-137922 GCF_001263595.1 Phalaenopsis equestris
TTGTAGCTCCTTGACTTTGTAATTGATCTCCCATTTGCAACACCACTTCTTCTATAGACAACTTCTTCTCTTTAAATTGTGTATTACTGTTGAAACCTGGAGGATAAGTAGATCTATAATTATTATTCCCTTGATTGTTCCAGTTTCCCAATGGGTTTACTTGGTTGTTCCCCCATGGTTGATTATTATCACCCGAATTGTTATTCCAGTTAAAGTTGGAATGGTTTTTCCAACCTGGGTTATAATAATTTCAAAATAGGTTATTATGCTTATTATTTATGGCATTAAAAGTTTCTAATGATGCTTGAGAATCTACCATTTGGCCTAATGAATTCTCTTCAATCATGGAAATTAGTTGAAGAAAAATCATTCTAAATTGGTCAAAATTTCTTGAAATTGCAGCAACTTGATTTGCTAACATAGTTAATGCAACATATTCATGAATATTGGCTACTTTTATAGGATTCACCCTCTCAAAAGGCCATTGAAAATTATTGGTAGTCATCTCTTCAATTAAAGCATAAGCGTCATGAAATAGTTTTGACATCAATGAACCACCAGCAGCGGCATCGATAATTGATCTAAGAGATACAATTAATCCATCATAAAAAGTTTGAATTATTTACCAATCTGGTATAGCATGGTGTGGAATCTTTCTTAAGAGTTTTTAAAATCTTTCCCATGCTTCATAAATATATTTCCCTTCAAATTGATTAAAAGATGTAATATCATTTCTAAGCTTTGAAGCTGTTGATGGTGAAAAATATTTAGCAAGGAATTTTTGTGCTAAGTAACCCCAAGTTCTGATAGATCTAAGTGCTAATGAATTCAACCACATCTTAGCTTTATCCCTCAGGGAGAAAGGAAATAACCTAAGTCTTATGACATCATCTGATACACCATCGTATTTAAATGTATCACACATTCTAGAAAATTGGCAAGATGTAAATTTAGATCTTCAGTTGGTGATCCCTCAAACTGATTATTTGATATCATTTGGATAATAACACGTTTAAACTCAAATGAATTAGTCACTATAGTAGGTTTTTGAATACTACAATGAAGTTCATCTACAATACGGTTGGCATAATCTCTTAAAGGTCTAACTCTTGATGAATTTCAGCATTTTGATCATTTTAGTTTGCCATTTCTATAATTTTTCTTGGATTTTTCAAGATTTTTAATTTTTTTGGTTTTTTTTGATTTTTTTAACAAATTTCTCTATTTCAAAATTGTAGGGCACTAGTCCTTTAGAACCTAAACTACACATACACTAACATAAGATAAAATAAAACTAAACACACACAAAATAAAATATATTAACCTAAAATTTAAATAAGACTTTTTAAAAATAGAAATTTGCTTCTAAATCAATAGATTCTTTATAATTTTTACTTCACTTCCCCGGCAACAGCGCCAAAAACTTGATCCCCAATAATTGCTTATATGCAACAATATAACAATAATTTTGATTATATTTTTCACTTATATTTCCTTATTCACAACAAAATAAAAAACTTGATCCTGAAGAAAAATAAGAATTTAATTTTTTTATTTATATATATTGGGATATTTTGTAATTATAGATATCATTATCAAGTAATATAGGACTTTTTGATTAAGACCTGAATATTGAACCCACAGAGAAGATATGCAATATGCACTTTTTGGAAAACTTTCTATTTTTAACAAGACAATCATTTAAACTAAAGATTTTTTTGCAGTAAAGAAAGTTTAAATATTTTTCGAAATTTTAATATTTTGACAAAAATAGAACAAACTTAAAAAGATAGCTTGAGTTTTTGTAGAAAACAAGCACTAAATATAAAAAGAACTTTCTCCTTATCATGAATCAGTAATAAGTATAGGAAATTTGTTATGGAAATATGCATATTGTGTTGTGCCAAATAGGAGAAATAGTATTCTTTACCCTTACTAGAGATGCTATAAAGAAAATTGGTTAATTTAAATTTTGAATAGTTCTAAAGACCAGCTAGGCAGGGAAGGTACTAGCTCTCACTCTAGAGTTCCTTTAATTCCCTCCACTTGGAGGCTAACATCTCATATCATAACCTAAAAAAATAAACCAAGTTGGGGGCTTTAACCTATCACTTTAAAGTCCTCTAACTCTACACCCTTCAATGAATATTTCCCTATTTATTTGCACTCAATCATATAAACTACATTCTCATTCATACAACCACTATTGACTGAGATAATACCAGCTCGATTCTTACATGTTCTCACAACAAATTATAACATCTGGATTGGCCAATGGCCAAATCAAGAAGTAATCAAGAAGTAAATGTAGTACATGGATTTAAAACATCACAACTTCATCCAACATGAAAGATCAATACTCCCCACAACTTCCGTCCAACACATAATTACTTATCATTTTAAGAAGAAAGATAAAGAAAACTTCTCAGAATTCATGGAGAAAACAAAACCACACTTTAATTTAAAAGTAGAAATCATTTTCAAACCAACAGCAAGTCTCAATTAAAACCAAAAGTAATCTAAAACAAAAGATAAAAACTTATCTCAAGTCCTCCACCAAACTCTTGAAGTTTCTTTCAAGCTCTTGTCTTTTACAACACTCTCAATATAAAACTAGAAATAAAAAAAGATAACTATGTGGTGCCTGAAAATCTATCAAACTAAATCCCCAATTTTTGAACTTTTAAAACTTTTCCAGTAATTTCAAGACCTCTTTCAAAGTCCCAATCTTCTTTCTTTTATAATTCTCCAAAAGGTGTCTTGGTATCTCTTCAAAATGTGTCTTAATTTGATGTATTTCCTAAGAGATGCATCCTTTGGCAATAATTTTCATCCATGGTGGTTGTAAACACCTTACAACCACCTATTAAACTAACAGGTGCCTCAAAAACCTCTTCAAAATTCGCAAAAACGAGATGCATCCTTTGGCAATAATTTTCATCCATGGTGGTTGTAACCACATATTAAACTAGCAGGTGCCTCAAAAACCTCTAGCACTTAAGTGCAAGCCTCTGGCGCGTACGCGCGGACTTCTCTGTTTAATCCGCGCTTAAGCGTCGGATCTGGCACTTAGGCGCCAAAACAGTTTTGCACATTTCTCACTTATTTGCTCTAAATTTCATCCTTTTTCACTCCTTTAAGCACTTTTCACTTTTTTACCTATGGCTGAAAAAAAAACATAAAAATACCTTCCATTGAAGCGCAATATCTCAAAAATAGGTATAAAAATGTGTCTAAAAACACTATATATTTTAGGCGTATCAGTACCCTCTTAGTGACGAGTTACCAGATGAAAAAGTATTATAAATAGATTTCTCCAGTGTGCAACACTGGGAGATGTACTTAAACGGAGCTTTGTCAGCCAGAAAAATAAAGGATCTAGCACAGTTATACCAGGTAAAGCAAGAATCGGTTTGATCTTTATCGCGCTAGATAAGGGTATGCTAAGTTTCTCATATCACTTGACAGAGCCATGCACCAAAACTGAAGCTGAATATGAAGCGCTAATTATCGGGTTGGAGTTGTCAATCTTGAAGGATATAACAGATATTGCCATCTATGACGACTCACAACTGGTCATCCAACAAGTCACCGAATAATACAAGATTTTAAAGCCAAGACTAGCAGAATATCACTGATACACAATGAAGCTTCTGGAGCAGATTCCCAGTTTTACTTTCTACCGAATTCCTAGGGGAGATAATGCTCATGCTGACGCCCTAGAAAAACTTACAATAGAATTAGCATGTCCCCTGGAGTATTCCATTAACATTACAATACAAGGAAGATAAGTTTTATCTCGAATCAAACTCAACAATCTACACAAGATCAAAAAACAAGAAGAAAAGATGATTGCAAATATTGATATCAATCAAGATTGGCGCAAGCCATTAATAGAATATTTGCATACTGGAAAGCTGTCAGAGGACAAGTCTGAGGCACATCACATTACAAAAAGGGCTTACAAGAGGCACATCACATTACAAAAAGGGCTATGTCTTATGCTCTAGTGGGTGACATTTTCTATAGAAGATTGTTCGATCAGATGTTGCTACGATTTTTAAGTAAAGCTGAAGCATAAAATATTGTCAAGGAAGTACACGCTGGATTGTGTGGCACTCACCAGTCAGGGCCAAAGAAGATAATAAAGATCAAGAGACTCGGATATTATTGGTCGGCAATGATGTCTGATTGTATGAATATAACTATAAGATGTCACCAGTGCCAAGTGCATGGGGTTCTCTTACACCAACCTCCGAATGTACTACACCTAACAGTCGCCTCATGGCCATTTGAGTGTTGGGGCACAGACATAATAGGTCTGATAGACCCTCCATCTTCCAAAGGACACAAATTTATACTTGCCGCAATAGATTACTTTTCTAAATGGGCAGAGGCAGTACCGTTACAAGAGGTTACGACACAGCTCGTCCTTCAATTTTTCAAAAGCAAAATCATCTATCATTTTGGGGTACCGTGAAAAATAATTTCTGACAATGGGACAACATTTAAAAACACCAAAATCAACAATTTTGTGAAATGATATGGGATAGACTAGATATATTCTACAATTTACTATCCCAAAACAAATGGATTGGCAAAAGCCTCTAACTAAACATTGGTACGAATTTTAAAGAAGACACTGGTTGAAAATAAAAGAGATTGGCATAACAAATTTCTAGAAGCTTTGTGAGCCTAAGGACAACGTTCAGGACTCCCACTCAGTGTACACCCTACATGCTCTTGTACGGATTCAAGTTGTACGGATGCTCTTGTACGGATTCAAGGTAGTACTACCATTAGAGGTTTAGACGTCGTCTCTCAGAGTTGCTATCGCCAACAAACTCACAACAGATAAAAGTGCAAAACTTAGACTCGAGGAATTAGAGATTCTTGAAGGAAAACAACTAGAAGCACAACAAAATTTGGAGATTTATCAAGTGAAGATGGTACAAGCTCATGATAAATTGGTCTGCCCAATGACATTCAAAGTTGGTGACCTTGTCCTCGTGCTTAAAAGACCCATTCTTGCATGCTGCAAGATAGGTGAAAAATTCGAGCCAACTAGGGAGAGACCATTTATCGTAGAAAAGGTTTACATAGGAGGAGCCTACCAGCTAGTAGATTTTCGTGGTGAGAGACCCATGTTGCCAATCAACGGACGATACTTGAAGACATATTATGCAACTTGACATTGCTTGAAATTGCTTGATTTGAAATTTTGATTGCTCTGGGGTTTTCTATTTGGCCAAACATCTGTGATCGGAGCCAAAATTTTGTAATAAAATTAACCTCAATTTAAGGAAAATTTTTGAAATTACACATTTCAATTTACTTATTTCTACCTTTAAATTTGATATTCTACTAAGTTAAACAAAAGACATACATGAATAAATAACTTTCTCATCAACATAAATTAAAATCATCTTTAATAAACACTTTGTTTTGTTCTTGTTCCCGCTAAATTTCAGGTCATTGATGTTTTTCCTATCGTTTGTAGAGAAAAATGTCTGGCTAGAGGCTGATCTTTGCTTTTAAAGATGGCTGGAACCTCACACTCAACAAAGAAAGGGCGCTGCAAGGTGGCACCATAGCCTTCAACATGGACTTTAGTCAAGTTGACATGGACTATGATGGTCCTCTGATGGACGTGGATAGCCGTCCGGAAATGGAAGGTCTACCATCACTACTAAGGTTAAGCACTAGAGATAGTTCCTCGCTGAAGGGCAAAAATGTAATAGTACAACAAGACCCGATGGAGGGAAACAGTCGCCTACCGTCTATGATAGCTACATTGACCAAAGGCCTAGTTGTTGTCAATGATGAAAGAGGGTCG
>NW_018220441.1:137932-176364 GCF_001263595.1 Phalaenopsis equestris
AAAGAGTGTCGGATGCACCGCTACGAAGAACTCAACGCAGAAATGCTAACCACCAGAAGCATAGGGCTTTCTTACGCGAGGAAAGAATACGCCAGAAAGAGACAGAAAACTTGCTCACCCCTATTTCTAAGTGAAACATATACAATCCAGGCATGAGAAAGACCTCTTCCAGTTTGCCTGCTACAGACGATGAGTCCAGATTTGTTACAGAGCCAAAGATACCTCCAATTTCATATGTTCTTTGTACGGGTTGCTCGACATGCAACACCGAGATACCTGCATGTACACTAGCTACCGGTGCACTTGTGAAATGCTTGAACTACAACTTCCTCCACCTGGAGTGCTATAGTACTTTGGAGGAGTACGGGTCCACTAACAATGGATTTCAGACTGCTGATTACCCGATGGGGGAAACATATGTCCCATTGGGTATAGAGCCATATATCCATCCCATTGGATGCAGAGTCATTCATTCCGCTGGAAATAGAAGCAGCACCAGCTTGGATTCTCGCTGACGTTAAAATGAGGGAACATTCTCGACAGCTGCCAATCATCAGCATGATAAAATACTACAAAATGAGTAAAGTAAACAAAAGGGGTTTTGAATTCTATGAAGAAGTTCAAGGAAGGTTCATTAATATACTAGAAGGCTTGAAGCTATATACTAGGGTCTTCTCCGAAAGCGACGAGAGAAGTATTCTCGACTGCATTTTTTATTTAAGAGATAGGGTTGAGCAGGCCTACTGATGGAAAGAACCGGGCTTTTTGATGAAAAGAACCTATTTTGAGCCACAAAAATTGATGTGTAGAAAGGGCAGGATCACCATACAATGTGGCTGCTGTTATAACTTCACTAAATACAGACAAGGGATTCTGAGACACGATCAGGTAGACCCGTTACCCCCCATGATAAAATGGATGATTAAGAGAATGGTCTGTTGGAGCATACTACCAGCTGACTGTATTCCCAACACCTGTATCATCAACATATATGATGAAGGCGACTGGATACCCCCGCACATTGACCATCATGACTCTGTGAGACCTTTCTGCACTGTCTCTTTCATGAGCAAGAGCAACATTCTGTTTGGAAAAGAGATAGATGTCGTCGGCCCCAGTGAATTCAAAAGATCCTTGGAGATTCCACTACCCGTAGAGTCAGTGCTAGCTCTTAAAGGAAAGGGAGCAGACATCGCCAAACATTGCATTCCAGGGGTAGGACACTGTAGGGTGTCCATGACTTTCCAGAGAATGGATGACAACAAAATGTCATAAGGATTCTAGCCAGACCTGAAGTTGGAAGAGTTATTTCTTTGCGAGCTGTGAGAGGGTTGCACCTCTGAGCACATGCAAAAGGAACTCTTGTCCTGGAGCATGGCTTAGTAGGTCGGCTC
Source organism: Phalaenopsis equestris (assembly GCF_001263595.1). Taxonomy (NCBI): domain Eukaryota; kingdom Viridiplantae; phylum Streptophyta; class Magnoliopsida; order Asparagales; family Orchidaceae; genus Phalaenopsis; species Phalaenopsis equestris. Next base: position 139,327 of record NW_018220441.1, read on the forward strand.
GATTAGGAGCTTGCCCCACCAAAGACATACGCTTAGAGGAATCGTTTTTTACTGGATTTCATCATAGCATATATGATATATATTAGACATGCTCAGCCTATGATATGTACTCAGCATGGGATATTCTTAGATGTACTTTGATGCAGTTAACATAATTGTACTTTTTTAGGCTTTGGCCTGCACTCAATCTGTAACACTTATTGGAGCAGATTAATGAAATTATTTTTATAATTTTATTTGTTTGTTCAATTGCCTCTTTTGTGCGATGGATAAAAGCCACAGAACCGTACGATGGTTTGGGACTGTAATGAACAAAGAACAAAACAATAAAAAACTTGATAAAAATAAAATTCAAATAAAATACACTTTAAAAAATACCAACCAACAAAATTTTAAAAAAAATTTTTTTTTGAAAACATATTTTGATAATTAAATGTGATAAAAACAACAAGAAAAGAAAACAAGTATGTCGAGTTGATTCTCTCGACTTTGAGGTCTCTTGCTCTTTGCTCGCTAATTCTCCTCACAACCTCACAGAATTTCACATTTTGCACAAAACCTCACAAAATCTCACACATCTTCCTCGCCAATGTCAATTTTCTTACATGACACACACTTATGACTTCGACACCACAAATTTTTTGCACTATACCTCTACCTTAAAGCCAGTACCGAGATGCTAATATCCTTTCCACTACCTCTTGGGTTGGATATGGGTCACAAATCTTTCCTTTCTATTGTGACACCACCTTTTGAGATTGGTGTAAGGCCCCCTCCATGGCTTCCAATTCTCTACCTACATCTTTGAGATTGGTGTAAGGCCCCCTCCATGGCTTCCAATTCTCTACCTACATCTTTGAGATTGGTGTAAGGCCCCCTCCATGGCTTCCAATTCTCTACCTACATCTTTGAGATTGGTGTAAAACTCCCTCCACGAATTCCAATTCTCTACATACATCTTCAAGGTTGGTGTAAGACCCCCTCCACTGCTTCCAATTCTCTACCTACATCTTTGAGGTTGGTGTAAGGCCCCCACCCAACTTCCAATTCTTTACCTAGATCTTTGAGATTGGTGTAAGGCCCCCTCCATGACTTACAATACTCTACCTACATCTTTGAGATTGGTGTAAGACCCCCTCCACGGCTTCCAATTCTCTACCTACATTTATCGATATTGTTGTAAGGCCCCCTCTACGGCTTCCAATTTTCTACCTACATCTTCAAGATTGGTGTAAGACCCCCTCCACGACTTCCAATTTTCTACCTACATCTTTGAGATTGGTGTAAAACTCCCTCCACGAATTCCAATTCTCTACATACATCTTCAAGGTTGGTGTAAGACCCCCTCCACTGCTTCCAATTCTCTACCTACATCTTTGAGGTTGGTGTAAGGCCCCCACCCAACTTCCAATTCTTTACCTAGATCTTTGAGATTGGTGTAAGGCCCTCTCCATGACTTACAATACTCTACCTACATCTTTGAGATTGGTGTAAGACCCCCTCCACAGCTTCCAATTCTCTACCTACATTTATCGATATTGGTGTAAGGCCCCCTCTACGGCTTCAAATTTTCTACCTACTTCTTCAAGATTGGTGTTAGACCCCCTCTACGGCATCCAATTCTCTACTCACACTTTTTGAGATAGGAATAAGACCCCCTCCACAGCATCCAAATTTCTTCTCACACCTTTTGAGAAAGAAATAAGACCCCCACCATGGCATCCTACTCTTAATCTTCAAGGTCATCACCTGAACACTGATTCCCATCCTCTATAGAAACCTAAAATTTGATAACTCAACAACCACTCTCCAATCCCCAGCGAGAGTTCCTAATCCTCGATGTTGATCAGATATTCACTTACTAATTCCCCAGTGGAACCAAATAACACACACAATTCTACACCTCTTTCTAGGTCTATTGACTTTGGAGTCTGTATTGGTTTTGCTGATCTCGTCGCTCAACGCCAATACTCGTGGTGTGCTTGCCCAGCACACCGCCCCTATTAGGGGTCCATTTGTTGACCTCACTTTTGGTTTAGGTTTATTTTTTCCTCTTTAGTAGCCTAGGTTCTATCCATAGGACTTTCCTGTTGACTATTCCTAGAAAATTACAAAAGGAACCCTCACCATTAGAAATTCTAAACTCCTCTTTGCTCAACTTGAAGCTCTACATATTGGTCCTAACCTCTAGCACTTAGTAGGTGGGGTCATTATGAGGGACCTCAAGGAGAGTTCCCATAGGACAGTTTGACCTTAGGATTGACCCTGGGTGTTGACTGGTTTGGAGCTGAGGCACTCACTCTCACTCACTATCACTCACAATCACGCACAAATATAAACCCAAAATTTCTTGACTTTGATTCCTTGATCTTTTGGGAGACTCATGTAGACGGTCCATTAAACCCACTAGCCCTAGGCTAGGGATTAGCTAAGACTAGTACATAGAGGACCCAAATGGGGTTTTTATTGGTCCATAGCTCATATATGGTGGTTAGTACCCCAACCATACCAAAATATTCTACTTGGCCTTTTGCCCCTAAATCCCCCCAGATTGCCTAAATACCCTTGAAACCCCAAATTCACCCAAAATACCCAAATTTGTTAGAAAATCATTTCAAACCTTTTGAAAATACCCAAGTTTTTTGAAAATACCCAAGTTCCTTTTGAAAATACCCAAGTTACCCAAAACTACCAAAACATTTCAAATTTACCAAAATATCCTCAAAATGCCAAAATTACAAAAATATCCTCGGCACCCCAAATTTTCCCAAAACTTCCAAAGTCACTCCAAATGTCTTCAAAACCAATTTGGACCCTTCAATTGATCCCAATTTGGTCAATTTGACCATTTTGACCAAAACTCCTAAATTGCCTATGAGGGCCCAATTTTCCTAAATTTACCTCAAATGTCCATCAATTAGAGCACAATTTTCTTCAATGTCAATTATGAACATAAATTCACCTTTAATATTACCAATATAAACCAAATACAAGCCTAATTGGCCCATTCCTTGAGCTCAATTTTTATTTAAGTCAAACCCCCAATTTTGGCCGCATGACTTAATCCCACAAAATTGAACCCCAATTGCTCCCATAGCCTCTTTGAGACTTCCTCAGTGCGAAACAACCACCTACTTGCCCTAACTCCCATCACCGGAGCTCAATTTTTTAGCTCAATTTTGGCCAAAAATAGGTCAAGTTTGGCCAGAGTGGACCAAATCTCAGTTAAACTTGCCCACACCTTCACCATAGTGAAAGAACACAAGCCCCATCAAAGCCCCCTCAAGAGACCCTCTACCCTAGACTTTGATCAACACCCAATTTGTTCTTGATTGAATTTGGGTCTAGGCATTTCACCACAGCAAGAGGCTTCAGCCCTATCCTTTTTGGACCTCCACAAACGTGTCGAGCACCTCTGATTGAAGTTTCACTTCTCACAGCAAAGGTATTGAATCCCCCCTCTTTCCGAGCCTATTTTGAATCTCCATGGGATTAGGGTTAATTTAATGGCATGTTTACCATATGAATATGTTCATCTCACTTAGACAATTCTATAAGATCAAACCCGAAAGAGATTGGTTGAGAAATGAGTGAGATCTTAAGGTGCTAGGGTTAACGATCACGATTTCACACAGTCGGAGATGAAGAAGCGGAGCCATTGGATGGCGCGTGTATCATACGGATGACTAGGATTGCGTTAGACAGAAGCTTGATGCATAAAGTGTGGGCCAAGTCAGTGTCTACGTGGATGGCGGCGTCCAACTAGAGGGCACCACACAAGTCTTCGGGGCAGTAGCATGATGTCGTGGCGCCACATGTTTAGGTAGGAAATAAGGATTTATTTAATTTAAAAAATGTCCCCTACCTTCAAAAATCCATATCTTGGTGTAGAAAAATTACAAAACTAAAATAAATATATCCTAGTGCTCTGTGAATATAGGAGAACAATTTGGAAATGGTTTGAAGTTTTTTTTCTTATATTTTATTTTTAATTAATTAAAAACTATTCTAAGTATATTGATTTTCCATACATTCAAGTATTTAACCATGGCTTGATACTTAGACATATTATTGCCTCTATCATGAGGGATATTTTTTGAATTTTTTAAAGTCAGAGGAAACCCCTAGACAGAGATCTATATTTTTCAAGTTTATGCATCTAATTTAGAAAATTAATTATACTAATTAGCATGTTTCTTATAAAAATCCAAAAAAATGTTGGTAAGTTCACTGTGACCAGAGAACCCTAAGAAAAAATTTTTCATGAGCTAAGTCAATAAGAACACACCTAATATTCATAAAACCGTAAAATACAATGAAAATTTATTTAGGAAAAATAAACATCTAAATACTTGATTGTAATTCTCCACTATACTTTAAAGTCCAGAGGACTCACCATAAAAATTTCAAAACATTTGGAGTTCATTTGATGACCTAATTTTATTTTCTAAGTTAAATGATACTTTTAACACTTAAAATAATCATAATAATTAAAATATAATTAAAATAATTAAAATACAACTAAAACATTTATGAAATTTTATTTTGGGAGCTCTCTGTGATTAGAAGAATTTTCTAAAAGTAAAATTGTAATTGAAGAAAAAATTTCATTTCTAAGCATATTTTAAATATTTAAATAATTCAAAAATTAATAAAAATCATAAAATTAATAAAAATCATGGAAATATTCTAATTTTTTTCCTAAGCCCTTAGGAGCAATTGGAATTATTTTCCTAATTTTTTAAGTGAAGATAACGAATTTTAAAGCTTAAAAAAAAATTTTAAGGGCTAAAAACGGATTTTTCTTAATTTCTCACTAAAATAATTCTAATAATTCAAAAAAAGTTCATAAAAATATGAAAATTATTTCCCTAGGTTCTTTGACCTCAGAGATACTTAATAAACATGTAAAACTTAATTTTCCACATTTAAAATATTTTATAATCAATTAATACTCCAGAGTTTAAAATAATTATGATAATTCAAATAAAACTCAAAAAATCATGAAATTAGGCTTTGCCTCAGTCAAGTATGGTCTAAGTATACCTCCAGTAAAAATTTCAAATGATTAGGCTTTGCCTCGGTCAAGTTACTAAATTTTCTTTAAAAATCTTATTTTTGAATGTAAATTATTATATGAATTTTGAAAAAAATCACATTTACTCCTCCGGTATCTTAATTTACCCACGAGTGAGGTAGGATAAAAATTTCAAAGTCATTTGAATGAAATTTGATGAATTATGAAGTGATGGAGCCTTAGGGGCAAAGGTATAATTTTTGAAATTTGGTCTTAATTGACATTTAGGCTTAATTCAAGAAAGGAAAATGGACAATCTTTGATCCTAATTAACATGTTCTGATGATTGAAACATAAGGAATTAATTGGTAGAAACCATTTTCACTTTTCTTAATTAAAGGATGAATTTATAGTTTCCTAAATCATTAAACTTTGGAGGTCTATTAAATTAAATGATCCTAGACTTAGAGGTATGATTTTGGATGTTAATAGCTCACTAATTTAATGCCCCTATTTGGTGTTTAAATGACATTCAAAAGTTTTGATGATGAATTATTATCACTTAAAATTCAATTTCTTTCAAAAATTACTAATGTATCCACCAAGATCTTAAGGGCTCAGTAGTGACCTAGGCTAAATCAAATTTGGGTAAATGAGGACTAGAAAAGTGAATGTAACAAGAAATCGAACACTTTTGAAAAATAAAAACCACTACAAGCCCAAGTTTAAGCTAAAATTGGCCAAGTGTCTTAATAGCATTAACTTGCCCCTTTTTATGGGTTTTCACCCACATAATTCTTAGATTAAATGACAAATGATAATCACCCTACTCTTTGGGATAATTGAAACATCGATGTTCACTGAACAGTAGAAGTATTTATAGGATGAATTATTAAGCAACATAATAAGTTTAAATGAGTTCAAGACTTTTCACCAGGCGATGAGAGGGAAGAATGGACCTGCTTCTTCCTCCTAACCATTTGGATACCTCAGAGGTCTACTAAACTTAGTATGCTTTACTTAATGAAATCATCGTCAAATGAATTAATAGGGGCTCACCAAGATATGATTTAGGATTTGGTAGATCACCGGAACCTCTACATAAAATGCTTTTAATATATAAATTCTCTCATATGCATTTTGAGTTTCAGTTGAATATGACGGGAAGACCATCCAGGTACGTTTTTATTATGATTTACTTACCTGCATTTTTTTGGATTCGCATACTTTACTTTTTAGTAAGTTGTACTTCTATTAACAAAAATAAATACCTGCATGTTAAACAACGATGTCATCCTACATGAAAACCAAAACTGCTAGGATAGTCTTCAACCAAAACTAAAATCAATCATAATAAAATTCACCGCCACAACATTCAAAATATAAAATAACTCAAAATTTGATCACAAAAATCACAAAAAAAATAATTGCAACTAAATTAAGCGTCTCTATCGGATGATCGGGAGTCCCTCGGAAGAGGTAACCTTCGATTGCTAACGAAGCTTCCCATGGTCTAAATAAAAGTATGGAACTCATTAATTTGAGTTTAGTAAATTAATAATTTGGACTAAGTGAATCCTAAGTGAATCCAATAGAAAATAGTGGTACCAGAATGAGGGAATTGTAGGATCCTAATTAGTATCGCTCTAATCAACTTTAATATGCCCCCATAACATTTAATAAACTATAACCATAGGGACATCTGATTTGACATCATAACATGACACAATTGAAAACTTGAACTCGCCAAAATGAGGTATTTGGAGCTAGCACTGTGGGCATCATGACCATCTTCAATAGCAAGAGGAAATATAACAACTATCCTTCTTTAGAATTAAACAACCAAGCCATAGGACTTCAAGGTAGTTTCCTTATGCAACTTAAATCCTCACCTTTTCATCAGGCCTTTGTATAGCTCTGTTGTACCCTAACTCGTCTTAGGATTCCTAGGTTGTCGTTCTTCACGACCTAAATCCTCATATCTTTCAGGCTATTTGCATGATCGTTTCACACAAATATAAGCCCTAAATAAATAAAATTGGCAGGATGAAACATTTAAATAATTTCTCCTCAAAATTGAAGCCAAATAATAGGATAGGCTGGGAACTCACCGAAGTTCTCCTCCAGATCGATGACATCCTCTATTTCATCCTCTTTTGAATTCTACAATAACATGTTTGAAATTTGAGTCATTCCCATTTCACACCTCTTTGTCCAATTTCGTTGAAAATTCATATCCTCTTAAACTCTTTGAAAATAATATTCCCTGATTTTTATTGAAAGTTTTCTTAAGTGGCTTCGGTCATTTAAGATGTAATTAATTATTGGGGCTTGCCCTTATAGGAAGCTTATCTGAACCTAGCTTAAAATAAACCCTATTTAATTCTTCATATTAAATATAGGAAATTATCGGCAAATAAAATGGTTTTATAGACCAAACAGATGTCATATATTTCTTAGTTTATTTGATCAAGCCTCATCCTTAAGTCTTGTGTTTACCCTTCAAGATAGATATAGGGTTTGAGATATAGTGCTCTTTCATTTTAAACTATAAAAAATATGAGGTCAGTTTGAGGTTCAGCTTGATTTCATATTTTTCTAAGACTTATATATATGTAAATTAAAATTTCCTTCTGAAGCGGGTGGTGGAATTTCAATTCCGCTGGCCGACAGCTTCCAACGGATAACTCTTCCAGCCGAAAATAGTGTCGACAGAGGATTTCAGTTGTTGATCAAAGTCTACGTTAGGGGCTCTCTATGATGGGGCTTTCTTGAGGTATCAACTCCTCTCACTCAGAGGATGGTGTGTGCACAGTTAGTTGGAGTTTGGTGGAGTGCGGAGATGTAGGAAAATCTGTCATGGTTTCCCTGAAATTTAAACTCAAAATTAACCTCTCACAGGTGAATCCAGAGGGGGGAATGTGGGTTTGAGCTTAGGATTTCCTGGAGTGTCGGGAAGCAATTGGGCAGAGTCTCCCCAAATAAATTTTCTTGCCTTTCTTTTGTTCATGGGAGAGGGGTTTAAATAAAATGGCTTAGGGTGGTTGTCAAGGCCAATTAGTGGGTGCAAAATAATGTTTATCTATAGGGTTTAAAGGTTCCAAAGACAATTCAAATTAGTCAGCTGAGATTTATGAGTTTGAGTTTTGGATAGAGGCACAAAGCTCTCAGTTTGGTGTTTTTCGGTGACTATGATGGCTGGCCAGAGCAGGGGAGGTGGTCAAGTAGTCAGGTGAGCCAGGGGGAGGTTTAATAATGCTTAACTCCTAACGGTATGACATGATGGCAAGTATATTTTGTTTAGGCCTAAAAAAGGATAAGACCACTTAAATCAAGGGACGATTGGTTCATGGCTCCCATAAGGTGGGCTAGGTGAGTCTAGCCTGGTCACTAAAGTCAAGAAGGTGGCTGCGAAGGCTTTGGTTTGGTCAATTTGGCATGGGTTTTGCAATTTTGGTCCATGGATTCACTTTGGGTCAAAATGTCCTGTAGTTGGGTTTGGTTTGCGCTAAACATGACATTGGACTCAATTGATAGATCAAGATGACATAGATAATTGTCACAAAGAGTTTGGAAAAGATTTGGAGTGATTTTGAATTGATTTGGATGATCAATTTGAAGGATTTTGGCCATTTGATCAATTTGGGGATGTTGGGTTAGACTTGGGTTTAGGTTAGTCTAGTTTTGGGCTAATTCTAAATTGATGGTTCAAAATGGTCTAGAAGGATGTTATGAAGAGTTCTAAATTTTAATTGGGTGTCAATTTTGGGATTTGAGCATTCAATTTGGAGACATGGCTAAATTGGGGGAAAAATTGAGGTTTTGGATTTGGGTGAAACTGGGCTCAAAGTATGGTTCAATTGGGTTGGTATTTGGTCTGAATTCAGTTTGGTCTTGGTGAATTTGAGTTTAGAATTAAAATTGGAAAAAAATTGTAACCAAATTGGTGGACATTGGGGTATTTGGGCCTTTGAGAGCAATTTAGAGCTTTTCGTCAAAATTGGCTGAATTGTTCAAATTGGGTTCAATTGAAGAGTCCAAACTGATTTTGGGGACATTTGAAATAATTTTGAAGTTTGGGCCACCAAGAGTATTTTGGTAATGTTGGCAAAATGAGGGGTATTTTTGAAATTTTTGCAATTTTGGGAGATTTTGGGCAATTTAGGTGGTTTCAAATTATTTGAGATTATTTTTGAATGAATTTGGGTATTTTGTGTGAAATTGGGAATTTTAGTAAAGCTTAGGGTTTGGGGGTGTTTTGGTAAATTTTGTAGAGTTGGGGGGAAAAGGATAAGTTAGGTATTTTGGTGAAATTGAGGTGCCAACAACCCTATTAGAGCTATGGACCAATGTAATCTCCCTTTGGGTCCTCTATGTACTCATCTTATCTAAATTCTAGTCTAGGGCAAGTGGGTCCAGGGGACCTTCTACATGAGTCCCCCAAAAGATCAATGGATTAAAGCTAATCAAGTTTGGGTTTATCGTTATGAGTGGAGTGTAATGTGCAGGTGAGTGAGTGAGAGCAACTAAAACCACACCACCAAAGGGTTGACCCTAAGGCCAAACAATCTTATGGGAACTCTCTTTGAGCTCCTCGATAGTGGTCCTACCTACTAAGTGCTAAAGGTGAGGACCAGTATATGGAACTTCAAGTTAAGCAAAGAAGAGTTTAGAATTTCTAATGGTGAGGGTTCCTTTCCAGTCCTCTAGGAATAGTCAATAGAATAGAAAAGTCCTAGGCTAGACCCTAGGCTGCTAAAGAGGAAAAACTAGACCTCAACCAAAAGTGAGGTCAACAGTCTATTATGTCCATCAAATTTCAAACTCCAATTTGGTGATTAACACTTCTTATTATGCCTCATTGTTTGTACATGGCTCTGTCAGAGGGTACGAGAATCTCAACATGCCCTGGTCTGGTGTAATAAAGATCAGGCCGATTTTACTTTTTGCGGTACAATTGTTCTTGAACTTTTATCTTTTTTGGCTGATGAAGCTCCATCAAATTACATTTCCCAATGTCTAGCATCGAACGGTTCCACTGGTAGTATATGCTCATCTGGTAAGTTCTCGTCAAGAGGTGACTCAGCTGGCAGTGGGTGCGCTGTGAGAAAATCTGCTTGAATTTATCCTTTGATAGCGCAAAGGAGCATAAAATTTATATTCATCAAACACCTTACTAAACATTTTGAAAGTGTTGGTCAGGTCATCGAATATTGTAATGGATTAACTTTCAAAATAAGGGAGATTTTTTGAGAAAGCATGTAATGTATGAGTTTCTAGGCAGCCAAAATCAAAGCTAGACAATGCTTCTCAATCGGAGGATACTTTACCTTCAGTGGTATTAGACGACCACACAAGTAATAGAGTGCATTTCTCTTAACCTCATCATCAACCTGAGATAATTGGGCTATGAGAGAGTCGTCTAAGGTTGCGGTATATAGTATGAAAGCTTTTCTCGGGATAGGGGTTGCCAAAAGTGTCAGTGTCATCATATATTGTTTAATCTCTTCAATGACCCGTTAGCAATTCTCTTCCCAAATAAATTTGGCATCCTTTTTAATTATTGCTGAGAAGGGATAACACCTACCTTATATATTAGATATAAAGCATCTTAGGTGTGTCAGTGCAGCTTGAAAATATCATATTTGTTTTAAGGTTTTAGGAGGCGGCATTTTTAAAATAGCTTTAATCTTCTTCAGGTTGATCTCGATTCCCTGATGACATACAATGAATCCTATAAATTTCAAGGATGTCACATCGAAGGAGCACTTTAAGGGATTCATCTTAAGGTTATATTGTCATAATCGTTCAAACACAATCCTCAAATCGTATAAGTGGTCTATTTGCTGCTCGCTTTCAATGACCAAGTTGTCCACGTAGCACTCCACCTGGTTATGGATGAGGTCATAAAAAATCATCGTCAAAGCTAGATTGTAAGTTGCTTCTGCATTCTTAAACATGAATGAAATTACTGTGTAGCAGAAGATCACGATCGATGTTCTGAAAGTTGTAATCTTTGTTACTTCTTGAGCCATCTTGATCTGATTATGTCCAGATGATCAATCCATAAAGGAGAAAATCTCATATGTCGGTGCGATGTCCACCATTAACTTAAGTACTAGTAGTGGGAACTCATCTTTTGGACATGCTTTATTTAAAACCTTAAATTTGACACATACACATATTTTTCTATTTTTCTTTTTAACTAGCACGATGTTGGCCGACCATGTTGGGTATCACTCTTCTTGGATAAAGTTAGCATCTATTAATTTCTTCACCTCGGCAATGACTTGTTGCTATATTTTGAAGCACATTCTTTTGTGAGATTTTTTCACAAGTACCATGCTCTTGTCCACCCTAAGCTTGTGAACTACAACTACTGAAGTTAATCCTGACATTTCATCATAGCTCAAGGCAAAGCAATCTTTAAACTCAGCAATAACTAGATCAAATATGTAGATTCTTCCTCATTGAGTAGCAAACTTATAAAGGTAGTTTGGGGCTACTCCTCAGTCTTGATATTAACTTCCCTCAATTCGTTAACATTTGATTTAATCTCTTCTTAAAATTCTACTGGAGAATCATATATCAGCTGATCTTCGGAGTCATCCTCTACATCAAGGCAATCCTCTTCGGACTCGCTAGTAACAACCATGGAAAATTCTTAATAATCAACTTGTCCTATCACACTAAATCTGAGACTCTCTTTTGAGTTAATAGTTTGACATTTAACATCCCTAACTTCTCAAAGAGCTATAGTTTATCTATTGGCATCTATTTTGGTACATATCCCTATTGAATTAATTTTTTTATACACAAAGAAAAGTAACCAAAAGGTAATTTCATTAATTTATTAAAATCATCCTTTTTCAAATTTACATGATTTTCAAAAGTAGCAGGAGGGGAAGCACAGTAAAACTTGATCGATTTCAAACCAACACTCAGGACTTCCTTGACCTCTAAGATCTCAATCCTTTGAGGGTGGATCAGAGTTAGGGTCAAGGCATGCACATGGTAGTTGATCTGATCATACACTGACTCATATTCACTTTTCTCCATATCTCCCAAGGAGATCTCGAACTGAGGTTTCATCTATTTTATCGTCATTATTTCTTCATCAAAACTTTCTTCCACATCAATGCTAATGGTCGGCCTCATTTGTTCAACAATCGTATTGGTTCTTCCTCGTTCACATCCTCGGCCTTGATCTCGGATGGGTGGAATAAAAGAACCTCAACCAACTCATTTCAAAGAAGTGGCAGAAGATTGTTAAGGTTGAGTTCAATGGTCTCTTTTTTGTAATTCTTTTGTAGCTTGAATTTTTTTGTTCATGGGTTCTCTGGAAAAGATAGTCTTCTTTGGAGGGGCATAATAGGCAACGTCTTTGTGGATGCCTACTTCGTGAACTAAGAATGGTTATAAATCTCCCTTAATGCAATGCACTTGTGCTTCCTTAGATTACTTAATACACTGGTGTAGCAAAGATGGAACCATATTATGCTCATGTAGCCACGGTCGATCAAGAAAGGCATTAAAAGAGGTCTCTGCATTGATGGTATGAAACTTGACGGTTGTTACTAGCTCTCCAACTTTCATTAGCCATGTGATCAATCCAAGAGCTCTTTCTCCCTTCTGATTGAATCCTCTTAACATCATCTTGTCGGTGATAAGCACTTGAGCGTCGTATAAGTATTTCGATGTTCGTAGACTCATTATGTTGAGTGACACTCCCGGATCTACCAAGATTCTGGAAAAAAAAATTTACCAATGTTGACTGAAATGTAAAGTGGTCGGTTATGATTGGTAGTACCAAGCAACAGAACTTCATCAGTGAAGGTCACCCCAAGCTATTCATTTAATGAACAAACTTCATCCAAGGATGTGCTGGTCAATTGATCTAAGCAAAATTCTGGATCAATTAGAGCATTGACCACAGATTCCCTCATCTTCTTTGACAGGATTAGAGTATCATAGATGCTTAGTTTTGCTCGCAACCTCCTAAGATGAGCTAGTACGTTATAATCCACTTTATGTGTACCTCCAAATTTACTTTTATTAGGTATTTCTTCCACTAGTAGTGGAGACTCTTCTCGAGTAACTATTTTCTTTTTTTTGTCTATTGGATCTGTTCTCGGGATAACACCTTCCCACTCATCAAATTTATTTTGGTAATCTCTTCTTCGTCTTTTTTACGACATTGTGGGAAAAACTTTCAGTGTCTACTCTGCATAAGAGAAATCCAAGTTAATGGCAAGCGATGTGATCCCAGTTTGATATAGTTGTGCAAATTATATAGAGTTGACTCCGCTATGTGACGGTGCCAAAAACATGATGCTCTAAATATAATTAAGAAATTTAAGAAATTAATGATGGGATTCTACTCAAGTATATGTATCATTATCAAGTAATAAATGTCTTTATATTTTAAGTCCCGAAGATCGATCTCACAAGGAAGGTTTAAATTTGATATGATAAATTTATTAGGAAATTCACAGAAAGTTAAGAAAAATTACTGTCACTAATTTTGAATGTTAAAATCTTACCAAAACTAAATTATTTAACTATTAGCAAAACTAAAATGCAAAGTTTAAATAGTAACTACTAAACTATTAAACTATGTTTATGTGATGAAGATTTCTTATGCGAAAAAACATCTTTCCCACAATAATGAGATTTTGGTAAAATGAGATGAGATAAATAGTTTAATATGTATTGTGTCAAATAGAAGTAGTTTTAATTCTCTACCCTGATACAGTGTTATAGAAAATCATTGGGTAATCCTAGGTTTAGTCCCAAAATCCATAGCTAGGCTAGAAGGATACTGGCTCCCCTACAGAGCTCCCACTTCCCTTCACCTGAAGGCTAACTCTCACTTTAGTTTTTAAACACTAAGACCAAATTGGGGATTTCAGTCTGTCTCTCTAAAATCTTCAATTCTACACCCAACAATGTATATTTCCCTATTTTTTTCACTTAATTCCATGAACGAAATATTCCTTCATGGAATCAAATGTGATCCTCACTCTGTTGTAGAACTCATACTCCATTTCTCGGATCATATGTTTCACAACACATTTTAACAATTCAATTGTAAATTAAGTTTGGAGTTGAGAAATCATCATGATTTATTTTATATTTTAATATTGACACATCCATATTATCTATTCATTTCACCATATCTCAAAGTAGGGAGAAAGATAAGGGAAACTATTCAAACTTCATGAGAAAGATACAACAAAACACAAATTTCATATATAAAAGAAAGTTCATACAACAGTAATAAACAAGCAACACTTATCCAAAACTCTTTCTTAAAAAAAATCCCTTGTAGCCTCTCCTAAGAAATTTAGGAAGAAGAAATCTCTCACTTTTTTCCTTCTCCAACACTCTTAGAAAAGAATTAACACTAATATCACCACAAAAACTCTAAACTCTTAAAGAAAACTCATTAATAGACTCCTGAATGGTGGTGGAATACGGATGAATAAAGTATATGGATGTGAGGTGTGGCGAAAAATGCAAGGAGGAATGAGGAAGAGCCCCTTTTCTGGTCAATTTCGGCCCCAAATATAGCCTAGAGTCAACTCTCCAATAGGTGCATCCAAAAACCCTTCAAAAAGCGTCCAATTTCTTCAAATCTTCTAGAAACGGGGGCTGAACTGACATTGCCACCATCGGCGCCCATTCTGGCGTCATAGGCGCCAGTAGTCTATAATTAATTCTGTTGTTCTCAGTCAAATGACGCTGTCGGTGCCCAGTCTGGTATGGTCGGTGTTGAAAAAATCTCTAATTTCTCTATTTTGAATCCAAATTTCATTCTTTTTGCTTCAAGTTCTAAAAATCAACAACCTGCAAGAAAACATAAAAATACCTTCCATTAAAGTGCAATATAAAAAAAATGAGTACAAAATATGGGTCTAAAAATGCATATTTTTTTGGTGTATCACGATGCTCCATGACACTTGAGGACTGGCTCCTCGCTCTCAGAATTGTCATAATTATCTGCATTTTGAGCGGTTTAAAAAAGTTTTAGATAATTTTTGGATAAAATTGGGTAGTTTGGGTAATTTTTGAGAATTCAAGTTCTCAATGGTAATTTGGAAGTTTTGAGAAAGTTTGGGGGCAAAAGACTAAACTAGGTATTTGGGTAGGCTAGGATCAATTGAGAATGTTAATCATAAAATCACCCTTTTTTGAGCCATGAGACCAAGGGAGCTCCTAATAGGGATCCTCCATGTGCTGGTCTTAGCCAAACCCTAGCCTAAGGCTAATGATTTAAGGGACTATCCACATGATTTTTTAAAAGAGAAAGGGATCAAGCTAAGCATGCTTGGTTAAAGGCTTACGCTGTGAGTGAAGGTGAGGGGTATAAAGTGTGTGTGTGCAAGACTGACCAAGACAACATCACCCAGGGCTAACCCTAAGGCAAAATAGTCTTATGGGGACTCTTCATGAGCTTCCCCCATATTGGCTCCACTTAGTAAGTGCTAGAGGTTAGAACCAACACAGAGAAGAGTATTTAGAATTTCTAATGGTGAGGGCTCCTCTACTAGTCTTCTAGGAATAGTCAACAGAAAAGTCATA
Organism: Phalaenopsis equestris; assembly: GCF_001263595.1. Taxonomy (NCBI): domain Eukaryota; kingdom Viridiplantae; phylum Streptophyta; class Magnoliopsida; order Asparagales; family Orchidaceae; genus Phalaenopsis; species Phalaenopsis equestris. Next base: position 154,928 of record NW_018220441.1, read on the forward strand.
TGGCCAGATCCTAGGCTTTTAAGGGAAGAGACTAGACCTCAACTAAAAGTCAGGTCAACAGCACTGAAACCCAAACTTAGGCTTCGGCTCAATTAAATCAGATGAAACTAAAAAATTTCACTTATTAAACCGACCCATACCATTTTTGAAGCACATACTGCTTCTTTTTCCTCCTTTTTGCAAAAACAAGCCTTAGGGTGCTTCTTAAAGCTTGATTTTTCACTTTTCTTGGCTCGAAACCACCAGATTCATCTTCTCAAGGTTAGATCTACATTTTGGCATTGTTATTTTGTGATTTCACCACAAATTCTTCATACATTAAGTAGAGACTGAAAATTGCAAAAATATTTGATTTAGTGGTCTAAAATTCATGGATCTAAGCCTTGTTTGATTGAAAAAGCGTGTAGGAAGCCCTTTATCTTAATTATAAAATTTTTTAAAATTTTTCTTCAAATTTTTAGTTGGCTCCTAAGATGAATCAGAGAAAGGGAAATGAAACTTTTGATAGTGCCAAATTTCATAATTTTAAAGCACAAATTCTTTACAATGAATTCACATCTTTAAGAAAGTTTATTGCATAGAAATTTTCTTATAAACTTGGTATAGCCATTGAGATTACTATTGTGGCTCAACTATGGAAATTTTTTGTTATTTTACTTTTATTACTGTCATCGCTATCATACGAGAATTTTATGCATACTTACCTGAAGTAGATGATGACAAGGTCTTTGTTCGCGGAAGAGGAGTAGAGTTTACTTCTGAAAGGATTAATGTGTTATATGGTGTGCCACATACTATTCATTGCTTCTATTCATAGTCATTCCATCTGAAGAAGAGTTAGATCAGATTGTGGCAAATTTGACTAATGGACGTGGAGCCTGGAAGATTCAAAATGATCGTAAGTTAAATTTTCTTCTTCCATGCTCAATGCTTCCTCAAAGGCATGGCATTATTTTATTTCTGCTCACATCCTTTCTTCAAATCATTTATGTGAGGTAACAAGAGAAAGAGGCATACTAAATTGCTACATTTAAGAGAGGAAATATATAGATGTTGGCTCTATTATTTATGATGTTATTAGTTCCTTCGCTAGAGCTAGTACTACTTCAGGTCTTGGATTTCCTTCTTTGATATTTAATATTTGCAAAGACTTTGAAGTAAAGTTTGAACTTTGGGAAGAGCAGTTGAAGCACTTAAGCCCATTAGGAAGGCCAACGTAGATGCGTATGGATGACCTAGAGATAGAGCTCATGGTGCACCTTCTACAAATCATTGTAGGCCTTCTACTGCTAGACCGTCTACTTCCACTGCTACTGAGCCTCCATCTAGTTTTTGGGATGTATTGAGTGAGAGATATTTAGAACACCAAAATGATATGTTTTTGATGCAGTGTCAAATGGAAGATATGGAAAAAAAATTTGATCACATGGTAGGTTATGTTAGAAGAAAGAGTGATTATGATGTTGAATATGACAAGGCATTAGTGAATTTGATGAAGGGAAACTAGTCAGTTGAATTTCCTACCTGCCCTCGATTTACACCTTTTGAGAGCCGCAAGTCTACGGATGAAGATATCCCCTAATTTTGATGATGAGGAGGAGGAACATGATTAGACTTTATTATATATTCTGTAGTAGTTATGATTTTTAGATCTTTCTCATGATGGACTGTGGATGTATATTTTTTTTTCCTACTATACGTACTTTTGTTTTTAATGCTACAATTGATCTTGCTTATTTAGTTTGCTTGTGTGTTTGAGTAGTCTTTTACATTACAACTTTTCATAATATACCTGTTTAAATTTAAATTGTCTACTACTCAGCACCTATTTTTATTAATTGTATCTATACTACTCTCCTACTTAGAATTTAAAATTTTTCTCTTTCTTCATGTTTATTATAAACTTAACAGTCTTAAACTAATCTAAAATTTAAGTTTGGGGGAAGGGAGAAAAAATTTTAAAAACCAAACCTTATTTGTCCTAAGTAAAATATATTTTCAAAAATTATTTTAATTCAACTTGTGGTTTGTTTGGATAGCTTGGGATAACTCTGTTTTTGAGTTTATAAATAATATAGCAAACTTACGTAAAAGTTTTTAATAATAAAGATTAATTCTAGATTTGAGATATTTAGTATAAGAGTATAAAATTATGCTTTTACTATTTAAAATAAAGAAAATTGTATTTTGGAAATGCTAAAGATCTTGGATGTTTATTTGAAAAGAAAGAACTGAAACTTCTTGAAAAAAAATATTTCAAGTCTTCTACACATTTATGATGTAAGGAAATGTGCAAAGTTTATAACTTTAAGAAGATTATGGTGGAGTTTAAAATCATTAAAGGCTATTCCGATATAGTATTCCTCACATTACATGAAAAGAAAAAGAAAGGATTGAAAATGATCCTGATAGAAAAAGAAAAGAAGAACAAAAAGAGAAAAGCAAAAAGAAAAATATATGTGAGGAGAAGCTCGAGGAGATGTCTAATAAAAAATTGTCTTCACTTAAATCAACTTAAAAAAAATGAACTTAATTAAATTTCCAAGCTTATTTATAAAGTTTTAGCATCTTTAATAGTAAAGTTTTCATGATATTCTTTTTCATATAATTCTTCTAAGTATCTTTAATATGACAAATTTTTATTATTCTTGAAATAAATAAGAAATCAAAAGTCTTATACTTGCTACTAAATAATTTTACATTCTAGTTTTAACCTGTGTTATTAAAAATCTTTCTAAAGTTTCACTATTGCATTTATAAAACAATAACTATAGAAATCTTCAAGTAAAACTCAATTCCATAAGTTATAATTTTTATATATAGTAAGAAAATTTACTTAAGGACAAGTAATGTTTTAGTTTAGAGGAATCGATCCACCTTAAAATTACCCATTTTTATGCACATTTTATGCTCAACTTTTTGAGGATATTATGCTTTAATGAAAGGTATTTCTTTTTTTCTGGTTGTAGGTGCAAGAAAAAGAGTTTATGAGTAAAAAATGAGCAGAAATACATCAAAACAAAGCAACATGAGCTAAATAAAAGAAAAAAATGCAATCAAGCCAAACTGGCGCCTAGACGCCAGATGCAAAACTTGGCTGGCGCCAAGGTGCAATGGTTTGGTAGCTAGGTGTCACGGTTATTTTCTAGAAGATTCATTGAATGAAGTCGAATATTGAAGAGATGTATGAAGCAAATTTTGGTCATTTTTTATGGTCTATAAATATTGTTTAATTCCAAGAGGCTGGGGAAGTTAAGCGGGTGAGAAGTTTTCCTCGTGATTCTTTGTTAGTTTTGGAGTTTGTGAGTCTTGTAAGTGCTGTTGGAGTAAAAAAAGTCAGAGAACATCAAAGGAGTGCTTGGGGGAACATTCAAGATAAGTATTTGTATCTTTGCCTTTAAGTTTGGTATTTTAAATTTGATTTTAAAAATATGTTTTGTTTTGTTATCCTCATGTGTTTTGAGTATTTTTCTCTTTCTCCTTTGCAATATTGTGATCAAGTAAGTGATTTTGATGTTTTTTAGAACTTCTTTAATTCCCAAAAATTGTGATGATATTTTTACCTGATCTTCATTTACTTTACAAATTGGTCACTTGTATTGTTAAAATTTGTTGAGGAAATTTATATGCTAGAGAGGGCTAAGAGTTCTTAACATTTATGTATTACATTCTGCCTTAGAAAGAGTTGTGGCGATAGTCTGAAGGGGGGTGCAAATAAATGGGGAGATAAGATTTGATGAGCCTAGAATTGATTCTAGAGTGACAAGATAGATTCTTTTATCAATTTGGTCTAGAGATTGGAACTAATGGTCACTAGTAGGCTTTATAGAGGGGGTATAATGGGTAATCTAGGAGTGAGAAACTAGAACCTACCCAACACTATTATACATGCTGACACCAACTTGAGATTAGTCAATGTTCTTTACACAATCAAATAAAGTGAAGAATAAGTATGCTCATATTAGTCATAATACCACATTTAAGCTTCTAAACATTTGAAATCCTATACTGATTATGAATGATTGGCAAGGAGAAAGTCTCTTTATATATATTTTCTAAAATTATTTCATGTAGTTTTACTTGCATTTTGTAGAACTTAGAAAACTTAATTTTCATCTTTAGATATTTACTGTTGTCTTAAGTAAAATTTTCTTATAGTTAAAAACCTTGAATTTCATTTTCATTATTTTTTGTTTACACTTTCTCTGTGGGATCGATACTAGAGTTTTTAAACAAAACTCTATATTACTTGAAATGATACGTATACTTGCGCAGTGCCCCAATGATAAAATTATTTCATTAAATTTTACCATATTACATTTGTTCTCACTAGCGGATAATTATAATTTGGGTCAAGTTTTTGGCATATTAAGAAACATAAATATCTGTGTAATTATGGTTCGGGTCAATAGTGAAATTCAAAATCATTAAAGGTCTATCCAGATATAGTAATCCTCACCTAGGATAATAAGGGTTAAAAAAATCTTGAATGAAAAAAAGAAAAAGAAAATAAAATAAAAGAAGAAAAAGAAAGAAAAAGTAAAATATGAAAAAGGGAGGAGATGCTTGAGGAATAAGTCCTAATGAAATATTGATTTCACTTGAAGTTTTCTAAGGAAGGAAACTTAAGATCAATCCTATGTTTAATCTATAAAACTGTTAGTAAAAAATATTTTCAATATAGAATTCATAAATTTTAAAACTAATATTTTTCTAAAAATTCAAAGTTTTAAGAAATTTCAATTATGTCTAAATTAAATAGAAAATCAGTTTTTTAAATTTAAGACTAAGTGTTATGATACCTTAGATATCATCTATTTTATAGAAATTTTTTCTAAGTTGGACTATTACAGTTCTGAAACAAAAATTTTAGATCACATAATTAAACCACTGTCATAATTATATGAGAACTTCATGATACTCTTATCGTTCGACCCCCCCCCCTCCACCAAATTTTTCCCGCAAAACCTTCATGATACTCTTATCGTTGGTGGAGATTACTCTTTTAACAAGAAATTGGAAAAAAATGGAAAATTAGTGTTATTCATTTTCGCGGATGAAACTACCATACTTGCTTCTTCCTATCGATTGGCTCTCGTTGGTAAATTCACTTATGGAATCCCTAAAATTGAACTAATTAAGAGAGAGTTTGAAATGTTAAATATTAAAGGTTGGTGGAAGGTTGGTATCATAGATGGGAGGCATATTTTCATACAATTAGCTAATGATGAAGATTATACTCATCTTTTGCTAAAAGGTAGTTGTGGATAGAGACTAGTACGATGAAATTTAGATAATGATCCATTCATTTTGATCCTAAAGCTGACTTGCATATCATACGGGTATGGATACATTTTCCTGAGCTTAAACTTCATTTGTTCAATCACGAAAGTCTCTTTTCACTTGCTGCTACTTACGACAAGCCTTTGAAAATGGATCATGCCACTTTTACTTTATCTAGACCCTTAGAAGGGCATATATTGGTTGAACGGGATATCACACAACCCTTTTGTAATGAAGTATGGATAGGTTTGCAACACCAAGGTTACTGGCAACTTGTTGAATTAGAGAGGCACTCACCCTAATGCAGACATTGTTACATGTTTGGGCACCAAACCACTTCATGTTTTTGATTGAATCCATAGCTTAAAAGCACTCATAAAGGCCCTTTTTCTACCAATGTTAATGCTGAACCTTTTGAAGCTCCTTTTGAACCTGGGATTTATCTTGCTAAAAATTTGATATTAATAATTTCATTCATGCTTTACAACCTCTAGATTAAGAAGCCACACACTCTTGTGAGGCTAATGATAGTCTAGAAGACAATGGTGCTTTACATACTTGCAATGATATTAACACTCAACATTTGCAGTTGATTGAAGTAGCTGATTTGGGTGAACATCTAAATGAGACTATTGTTAATGTGGCTTTATATGAGCCTGCAGATACATTGATTATGGGACATAATACTTATATGGGACACCTTTCATCTACTAGCACTATAGTTCAGTCTCCAAGAGTTAATACTATAACTGATGATATTATACATGCTTCATTATCTAATGCTAATTTAAATTTAAAAAATGAGTGGCAGGTGCCGAAACACTCTAGAAAAAAGTCTAAACATAACATTGAGCTATCTTGGCTTAAGGCTGACAATATTATACAGGAAGGCCTCTGTCACTCTGATGGGGAACAGTTGGCCAATCCTACTAGATCTTCTAGAAGGGTTGGATCACATCATCATGTTTAATATAATGGTGTGGAATATTAGGGGAGTGGCGGACCCTAACTCCCTTAATAGGCTCAAAAATCTTTGCAACGTCCATACTTTTAATAGGCTCAAAAATCTTTGCAACGTCCATAAATTACTCATTTTTGCTATTTTGGAACCTTTTGTCCATGTTAATAAGCTCAGGATTCTTAATAAGTTCAAGAATTATTGCTCTTATTTCAAAGTTAACAACAAAATATGTCTCTTTTGGAAGCTCATAGTCACTATTTCTATTTTTTGAAGATGAGGAGCAGTATATTCTATCTCAAAGTTCTTTGGATGATTTTCATGGATGGGGCACATTGGTTTACTCTAGCTCTCATATTCAAGAAAAATTTCAGCTTTGGCATAAAATTGAGTCTATGGCAAACATCATTAGTGATAATTGGTTTGTTGTTGGAGATTTCAACATGATCATGAAGCCTATGGAGAGAAAAGGGGGTGGTAAAGTAGAGTCTTCTCTTATTAACAGGTTTTCTAATTCTATTGCTAACATGGGCCTTTATGACTTGGGTTACTCTGGAACCCCTTACACTTGGAGGAGAGAATTTTTATATCGGAAACTGGATCGTTTTTTTGCTAAGTCTTCTTTCATAAATCATTTTCCTATTGTTAAAGTTCAGCATTTGAGTCATGTTACTTCTGATCATAATCCTATTTTGCTCACTTTGGCCTTTACTGTTAAATCTCCAATCTCTCATTTTAAATTTTTAAATGTTTGTATTGCCCATGTTACTTATCTGAAGTTGGCAACCCAAGCATGGAATTTTTATTGGGTAAAAAATCCTTGGGTTTTTCTGTGGCAATTAAACAAGAAGGTGGCTACTCATCTCACTAAATGGAATTACTAGGTTTTTGGTAATGTTCATACTAAAGTCAAGTAGGCCCAACACCTTGTTGATACCTTGGAGGCACAACTTGAAACTTCTCCTCATTTGATGGATACTGTTGCTCATGCTCATCTTGCTTTATTTGATGTTATCACCTTAGAGGAAAACTTGCTTAAACAAAAGGCTAATGACTCTTCCTTTGTTGTAGGGGACAGAAATACTTAAGTATTTTCATGCCATTCTTAAACATAGAAGAAATATCAATAGCATTTTAAAAATCAAACAAGGGGATGAGAGCATTTTAACTAATATTGATGAGATTGGAGATAGTGTTGTTACTTATTTCTCTGAGCTCTTTTAGTTATCTACACATACCATGCATGTTGACCCTACTTATTTTGTTGAGGAGTATAACTATATCAATAATCTATTTTTGGCTTTCTCTCCAGATGAGCAGGAAATTTTGAATGCCTTCAAATCTATTTGCACAAATAAAGCTCCTGGCCCTGATGGTTTCTCTTCTGCTTTCTATATACAATCTTGGGAAGTTGTTAAGAAGGAGGTTATTCCTGCTATTCATAGCTTCTTTTTAGGAAATAAGCCTGGTAATTATTTCACCTCTCATCTTGTTGTACTTATTCCTAAAGGTAATGATAAGATTACTTGGGAGAATTTTTGATCTCTTTCTCTTACCACTGTGATATCTAAAGTCTTAAGCAAAATTATAGTTAACAGATTGCAACCCCATCTTTATCACATTATTGTTGAACATCAATCTGCTTTCAACAAAGGTAGGGATGTTACAAATAATATTCTTTTAGCTCAGGAAATGATTGAAGAGTTTGACAAAAAATGAAGAGGGGGAAACATGGTACTTAAGCTGGACATAAGAAAAGCCTTTGACATAATTAGTTGGGACTTCATCATTAATATCTTATAGGCTAAGGGTTTTAAACAGGATTTTTGTTCACTCATTCAAAGGTGGCTTGCCAATACCAGTTACAGTGTGATGATTAATGGTAAAGCTCATGGTTTCTACTCTTCTACCAGGGGTATTAAGCAAGGAGACCCCCTATCTCCCACTATTTTCATTATTGCTTTTGATTACCTATCTATGCTTATAAATAAGCTACATTATGAGCATCCTTATTTGCAATTTTCTCATAAATCTAAAATTGTGGTCAGCCATCTTGATTATGCTGATGATGTCCTTCTATTTCTCAATGGTAGTAAACGTGCCATCAAAGCTTTTATGTCCTTATTAAATGATTTCCATAATATTTCGGGTATGATGTTCAACTTGCCTAAGTGCTCCATTTATTTTGGTAAAGGTGTTTGCTCAACAACTCATGCTTGGACTTCTAATTTTACTAGTTAAACTATTTCTAAACTCCTTATTAAGTATCTTGGGGTTAACATTATCAGAGGCAGAACAAAGCAAATTCAAATGGATGAGGTGATTGAAAAAGTTAAGATTAAAATTAATGGCTAGAGAAATATCATTCTTTCTAATGTGGGTTGGCTTACCTTATTGAAAAGTGTCCTTTCCACCTTCCCATTATATTCTATGTAAGTTCTTAAAGCTAAAAAAAACACACAGAAGTATCTTGAAACTGTATTTAACAAGTTTCTATGGAAGGGAACTAGATCTTCTAAAAATTAGACTACTTGACAGCAAACTTGTAAACCTCATAGTGCTGGAGGGCTTGGCTTTAAAACTTTAAAGCATTTTATTGATATGAATATGTGTAAGCTTTGGTTCAAATTTCGTTTGGGGTAGTCTCTTTAGACAAGATATATGCATTATAAGTACTGTAAAAACTCCCATCCCGCTATGGTCAATTGGAAAGTTGGGGATTCCAGGCTTTAGAAGGCTCCTATTGCTGCTAAGGATGTTGCTTCTCACTTTATTTTTTTGGGACATTGGGGATGGTAACATTTCATTTTGGAATGATCATAGGGGTCTCTCTCAGTATTCTATTTCACCTCTCTTTAGTTATGATGTAAGTTGTTAGTCTCTGATCGTTGGATTGGTGACCAATGGAACTTAAATATGCTGAAGTCTTTAATTGGTGATGTTGCTCCTGCTATTGCTACTATTCCTATTCATGCTAAAGATAAAAATATTCTTTATTGGAAGCATCATGCTAGTACTTCTGTTACTAAAATGCTCTACTCGAATTTGCACTCTTTTACTCCTTGGAAATGATATCCTTTCACTTGGAAAAAACTGTTATCTCCTTCTATCACCTTTTTCCTTTGGAGGTATTCTCATAAGTTGCTCCCACTTCATGATATACTTAAAATGAAAGGGTTAAAACTTACCTCCTTCTGTTGCAACTGTAAAAGTGAGGCTGAATCTTTCCATCACTTGTTTTTTGAATGCAATTTTTCTAAAGAGGTGTAGCATCGTATGGGGCTCTACTTTTGTTTTACTTGGCTATCAAACTTTTGTTTTACACGGATTGGCTTGCAAAATGGAGGGTGCAAGGAACTATTATTGGTATTTCTCCTCCTCCTTTGTTGGCTAAGCTGATTAAAAGTGATATGGCTGAGCCTTATGTTCGTGTATAATATGATGCCTCCTTTTGCTATCTTGTTTCTTGATTATTGGGATTGTCTCTGGATTTTTTGGATTTCTGGCTCGGTTTGGATGAAAGCTAAGGCTTTCTCTTTGTTTTTTTCCTTGGATTGGATGAAAGTTGTTGATGGATGGATGGAAGGGTTTTGGTGTTGGGTTGGCACACTTGATGTTTACTATTTTTATTACTTTCAGCTTTCTAATAAGGAAAACAATAATTTTGCTTATCTTGGAAGCACTCTTGCGCTGAAAAATGTATTGGCAGTGGTTTCATCTTTTGGCCTGAGCAATGTATGTGGGGTAACTTGGTTTTTACATGGGACTTCATTACTTGTTTTGATGTTGGGTTGTTTCTTGCCAGTATGGGAGCCTGCTGGTAGGCTGTTGGCATGGGTTTTGGTTGATGAATCTTCTGATTCTGAAATTATATGCTTGGGACAAATTTTTGCGAAAGTATAGTATTTCTGTTGTGGTTTCCTATAAGTTAATTGATATTTTTTTGTTGTTGCTGCTTTGGGGGTTGGGTTATAGTTATTTAATGCTCTCTCTACTTTGGTTGGTGAAAGGTCTTCAATGTTGGATCAGTTTGCTGGTATCATATTTTTATGGTTTTCTCTTATGCTAGCATGATGCCACTTCAGGAAACTTGTTTAGGGTGTATATAACTAATTGGGCTCATGGCTTCTCTGGTGTTTGGATGGAGCATTTTTTCTGTCTGGACTTCTGATGCAGCTCTACGTGCGGCGTAGGTTATTCTTGAGTTATTTTCAGGTTATTTCTGGGTTATTTTCAATAATACCGAAATAACCCAAAAATAACCCCGCGACCTTTATTTTTGGGTTATTTCTGGGTTATTTCGATATTATTGAAAATAACCAAGAAATAACCTGAAAATAACTCAGAAATAACTTTTGCCGCACGTAGAGCTATGTTAGGAGTCCGCACTGAAATTTTTTTGGTTTAGATGGCCTCCCCTTATGCCCACTGTATCATTTGGCATAACTTTACTCTTTCTCTTTACAATTATTTTATTCTTATTTGGAAGGGAGTTAACTTACTTTTCTCAGGAGCTTGCAATGACACTGCTCCTTGCTTAGACTGAGTCTTGGTGCATCTTTGCTCACTGCCTGATATGCTTGCTTATGATTTTTTGGATGTTGATCTGTTGGGATGCTTGGATGTTTATAGAGCTTGGATTGGCAGATCTTGTTGGATGCTTTTTGCCCTTTGCTTTTTTAGTTTTAAATATGTTCACAATTTTTGTTATACATGTAATTTTGGGTATACTTCTTCTGTTGGTATATTCTTTTTTGGATTTATACATGTGTTTTTTCTGTTTTGTGTGGAGTTGTACTATGGATATTGGAACCCCTAGGATCTCATGTATTTTATTTTTTAGACGGGGATCCACTATCCCACCCCCTTAATTTTTACCTTTTTAATTATTAACGCGTAAGGAGCCAGGACAAGTAACAGTTAAGTTTGAGAGATTTTAACATGTCTAAATATGCTACTTTTATATATGCATTTAATGTCTATTTTTAGTGATATTGCATTTTAATGGAAGGTATTTCTATGTTTTTGTTGCAGGTACACTAAGTTGGGGCAATTGGAGCTAAAAGAAGTAGAAAGGAAAGAATTTCAAGTTAAAAGGAGGAACATTGTGAAAGTTGACCTGGCACCTAGGCACTAGGATCTGGCGCCTAAGTGCTACTATACCGAGAAGATGGCACCTAGGCACAACAATTAGATGCCAAAAATGGTTTCTCCCTTAAATTCATTGAATTAGGATGACTTTTGAAAAGGTACCATAGGTGACTCTTGCGAATTCGGCCCTATGCTATTTAATAATGATTTTATTACAGAAAAGGGCAGCACAAAGGAGGAGAAGAGGAGGGTTAGTGAAGAAGAGTGAAAGAGAAGATTGCCTCTTAGAGTTGTATGAGGAGAGGAGAAGTGAAAGATATCTTCTTCACTACATTTCTAGGAGATAATTGAGTGATATTGTAAGGAGAGAAAGTGATTCAAAGGTAATTCAAAGGATTTGCTTAAGGAGTAATTTAAGATAAGTATTTCATACTTTAATTTTTTTACTTGTTCTTGTTGTGTAAACTTACTTTTATATATAAATCCAATTTTTCTTGTTTCTTCCTCAAGAGATCTAAGTTGTTTGCTTTGTCATTGTCTCTGTAATGAGAAACAATCATGTGAAGAATTGAAATTGTTTAGAAGCTTTTTAGTTTCATAATTATGATGATTCAAACTTCGAACATCATTTAGTTAATCAATTTGGCCAATTCTTAAGTTAAAATTTGTTGTGAAACATAATGATCAGAAATGACTATACTTTTCTCAACGAAGTAAGAATCCATTCAATCTCTTGAATGAGAATGTAGTTCATGTGGTTAAGTGAAAATAAATAAGGAAATAAGTTTTGATGGGAATAAAATGATGATTTTTGAGTTAGCCTCCAGGTGGAGAAATAGTGGGATTTCTATAGTGAGAGCCAGTATCTTCTCAGCCCAAACAAGGATTTAGGAACTTACTCTAGATTAGTCAATGTTCTTTATGTACTTGTAAGAGGGTAAGGGAAATGTATTTTCCTATTTAGCGCAATATGATTTAAAACTCATTTAAATTATTCACTGATTATAAATCTCATTGCGAGGGGAAGAATACTATTTAAACTTTTAACTCTTATTCATAAAACTTAGTATTAGTGAACTTAAAATTTACTTTGCATTTAGATATAAGAGTAGTAGATATAATTCACTTAGTTTGAAACACGAATCTCGACCTACATTTCTATCTAAGTGTTTTTTTTTTTTTAATTAGAGTTTCTTTAATTAGAGTTTCTTTGAGTTAAATAAGAATTCCAAACTTCTTTGTGCCATCGATACTTAGGACTCTGTTAGAGTTCTATATTACTTGAGTACTACGTACACTTGCGTTAGCGTCCTAGTGAATATTTGAATTTGATAAATAATACATTAAATTGCTAGGAGTGGCGGCAATATAGATTTAAAGAAATATTAAATATCCTGAATTATATTATTGTTGTGGCTGCCGCATCAGCCAGACCATAATTAGAAGGCAACCTGAGCTATTGGCTTTATTGGTCTCTATTGAGGGAATTAAAAAATTACTATCAAGATGATTTTGATGATATCTTAAAGTATCCCAACTTCTGTCTGGTTGGGTTAAAAAATTACTGCCTCTTAATGATTACTTAAAATTAAAGGGGCTAAAAATGCCATCTTTCTGCCTGCTTTGTGGCAAGGATGAAGAATCCCTTAATCGCCGTTCTTTCTAATGTTTTTTTTTCATCATATATTTGTGGTGTCGTTTCTAATAGGCTTAGCATTTTTTGTACTGTTAATAGCTACGCCATTTTGGACCCATGCTTGCTTAACTAGTGCACTTATTACTCCAAAAACATATCAGGAATGTTATATCTTACGCTTTCTCTTTGTTTATCTCAATTGAAAGAAATCTAAGGAAGAATTTTAGGAAGGTTCAAACTAAAGGCCAGGTTATGCTAAATATCAAATCTTTCATGTCCAAAGCTGTTTCAATGGACAATTCTAATAACCTCTCTATCTCTGAGCCCATAATGGTAATAAATTCACTAGGCTTGTTTATTGGAAACCTTCAGACTCTCCTTACATCAAAGCCAACGTGGATGGGAGCTTTAAACTCTCTAAGGCTGGCACAAGCGTTGATTTCAAAAACAACAAAGGAACTTGGTTATGCTACTTAACATCTCCTTGTTCTTATGTTGATGCATCCTACTCTGAATTGGTTGTGGTATCAAATTGCCTGATTATTACTAGATATCTAATGTTCTGTAACCTGCATATTGAGGCGGATGCCTTACCTTCCAATGTTGTGTTGGCATCTCTACTTGCTCTTGGCAGAATTTGATCCTCTAAAAGAAAATTCAACTCCTCAACGCCCTTTTCAATCTAAGATGGTCTCACTCTTATAGAAAAGCTAATAGACTTGCTGATTATCTGGCTAAACAGGCAACTCGTTCTAGTTGTAATTTATGTAACTCTAATGATTACAATCTTGATTTACTTTTAATATGGGACATGGTGAACCATCCTCTTGTTAGAGTTGGTCACTAGCTCCTTTCTGCCTTAAACTTTTACCTTAATATACACTTTGCTTATATATATAAGTAGCTGTGCTAGAAGTTTAACCCAATTACAAAATAGAGTTAATTAATCTCACAAATGTAAAATAAATGTACGAAATTGTCATCTGACAATAGCGTTGAACGAGCCTAGTGGAATAATGAAACAACTTTATGAATGAAGCCTTTTAATGCGAATGTATCCAAATAAATATCTGCCACGCGGCAAGGCTTTTCTTTCTTTGTGGTAAGCCATGCGCCACGGCCGCAAAAAACTGGTCACCTTCCCCTTACCAATACGATACAGCTGACGAAATTAAATTACTAAATATATTCATGCATAATCACCGTAGAACCTGCACCATCGACTTCATTGATCCGATCCCATGGCGATCCAGTCCGTCAACACCTTGGCACTACAATAATTCCTACGCGACCATCCCGTTTTTCTGCTATTTTTCGTTATAAATACCCGAGTTAGCTTCATCAGGAGACAAACCATTTTTCTTATTCCCTTCTGCAGTACATCCTTAATGGTTGCCAACGGACTAATTGAAAGGGCTGCCGAGCTCTTGGCCACGTGTCAGCGGCACTTGTCAAGCGCAACACGGCGGGTGAGATCGGCGGCCGTTGGCCGCAAACTTGATTCGCGGTTTTCCTCTGGTCGATACGTTATTCCATTTGTTTCTAATGGAATTAGAAGGTTAACTACTGGCTGTACCTTGAGAAAAGGATTCTCGAGGCATTCAATGAGGACGATGGAGGAGGAGAATGAGGAACAAGAGGAAGAGGAGATGTGGAAGAAGACAATATTAATGGGAGAAAAATGTCAGCCGCTGGAGTTCTCCGGGGCCATCTACTACGACAGCAAAGGGAGCAAGTTGGCCATGCCACTGAGGTCGCCGATTCGAACGCCGCTTCTCACCACATACAATGATGAAAAGGAGAGGAATTGAGTGCAACAAAATGGAAACTAGGCTAGTTCCTATAATGCTAAGGATGATAATCATTTTGTAGAGATTATATATGCTTTTTATGGTGTTTTATACAAATAAGAATTGAGCGGCCCCACTTTTCTTAAAATAATTAAAATCCTAAGCCACTATAGGAGTTCCCTAAAAGCTCCATTTTTCATGGCAATTCATAAGGGGTGCAATTATAAAATTAAATCCTTTGGTAAGCCTCCTATAAATGTAACCACTTGAGTCTACTGGTATCATGCATTGATTATGGAAGAGGCATTCCGTAAAAAGTTCACACTTTTTTAAAGGATTAGCTTATACCAGATCCTTAGAGATTTTTAAACCTTAAAAACACATATCGTTAGTAGCAAGAGCACACATCTTAATATTAGCAACTAAATAGTCCCCTAAGTTAGGAATAAGTGTCATCCTTTTCTTGAACAAAAAAGTATAGGAAAAGCATATGGACTAACACTTTACAAAATAAATAAGTTGTCTATAAACTTTTGAACGTATTTAGCTAACTTATGTTGTATATTCGTGCTCATCCTGTAATGAGGGAAGTTTGATAGAGTGGAACTTAGGACTAAATGTACTACATGTTAAATTTAATGTATAAGTGTTAAGTTATTTAGTTGATTCTCAAAAACTTCATCCTTAATTTATACAAAAATAGACTCAATTAAGAATGAAATTTGTTATTTAGTATATTAGGTTTAGATACAAGGATGGCTTCTAACAATCCGACAAATCCATTATAAATTCACTTTTTATTTCTCCTTATAATATTAACTAAGGGACAATTTTTCTATTTATTTATATTGTTATTAGCACTAGTGTTAATATTTTTTCCCTTGTAGTTGAACAAGAAGGTGTTGGCCCATTCAAGTAAATAAGACACTCTTATGAAATCAATAGAATATTCTAAAAATCAAACATCTTGCCTACATAAGTAGAACATCAAATAGAACATTATATAAATAAAGAATAATTTTGAAATGTACTAAATACAATTTTCTGATAGTAAACGGGGTGTCATTAAACCATTAATATAAGGGATGGTGTGATCCATCGATACTTAATTGAAATGGGACGCAATATCTATAGATATTGCTTTTAAAAAACTACAAATTTATATCACTATGGTATATATCATTTCTCTTTTCTTATGAAAGGTTTAAAATTGGGGTACATTTCCAACTTATATTACCTTAACCAATGCTAATATGCATCTAAAATTGTTAGGGGCACTTGGTGTTGTGAGTCATGTTTATTATAAGAAGAGTATAGATCTGATTCATTATCTTAGATATACAGACATTAGTAAGACTTATTACAGTGACATGACCACATCCTTAACACTTACACCAATAAACATGCAACCCTCTTGTAATTTTTAAACTAATTGTTATTTATTTTTATAAGAAGAGTTTAGATCTCATAATTTCTGGTATCGGTAACGAAAATTCATCTTTTGGAAATTCTTTATTCAAATCCCTGAAGTTGACACAAACACGGATTTGCCATTGTTGGCTAATCATGTGGGGGTATTTCTCTTCTCGCACAAAGTTAGCATCTATCAATGTCTTCACCTCGACAAAGACTTGTTTCTCTATCTCAAGGTGCATTCTTCTAAGAGCTTGCTTTATTGGGGTCATATCCTTGTCCACCCTAGCCTATACACTGTGATTATGGGGATAATCCTAGCATTTTATCATAGCTCTAGGCGAAGCAATCTTTGAATTCTGACAGTAACTCGATTAGCTTTATATATTCTTCCTCGTTGAGTATGGAACTTATAAATGTAGGTCGGGGCAGCTCCTCAGTCCCGAGGTTAATTTCCTTCAATTTATCAATAATTGATCTATTTTTTCCTCAAATTCTGGCGGGGCGTCTTCTATTAGCTAATCTTGAGAGTCATCCTCTACATCAAGGCAATCCTCTTACGACCCGCTAGTAACGACCATGCAAAATTGTTGACCTCACTTTTAGTTGAGGTTTAGTTTTTCCTCTTTAGTAGCCTAAGGTCTAGCCATAGGACTTTCCTATTGATTATTCTTAGACAACTAGAAAAGGAACTCTCACCATTAGAAACTCAAACTCTTCTCTACTCAACTTGAAGTCTCACATATTGGTCATAACCTCTAGCACTTAGTACGTAGGGTCACTATGAGGGAACTCAAGAGGAGTTACCCTTAGGACTGTTGGACCTTAGGGTTGACCCTGGGTGTTCGTCTAGGGCTTAAGGTACATATTTGCACTCACAATCACTCACAATCCTGAACTTAAACTTCTATGCTTTGGTCCCTTGATACTTTTGGGAGACTCATGTAGGTGGTCCCCTAAACCCACTGGCCCTAGGCTAGGGTTTAGCTAAGACCACTACATAGAGGACCCAAAATGGGGTTTCCATTAGTCCATAGCTTATTGATGATGGTTGGCACTCCAACTCTACAAATATACCCAACCTATCCTTTTGCCCCTAAATTCCCCAAATTACCTAGATACCCTTGAGACCCCAAATTTGGCCAAAATTCTCAAGTTTACCCAAAATACCCAAGTTGATTCAAAAATCATTTCAAACACCTTAAGAACACCCAAGCTACCCAAAATCACCAAAATTGGCCAAATTACCAAGATACCCTTCTTTACCCCAAAATTTCAAAAATTCCAAAAAAATCCCAAAAATTCCTAAAACCTCCCAAATATTCCCAATTTCATTTTTCTCAACTATAATTTGGCCAAATTTACCATCTTTGACCAAAACCCCCAAATTACCCTTTAAAGGCCCATATTTTCCCCAAATTACCCCAAATGTCTATCCAATTGGTCTCAATTTACCCCAATTTCAATTATAAACTCAAATTAACCCTTGATATGACCAATATAGACCAAATCCAAGCTCAATTGGTTCATGATTTGAACCCAATTTTGAGCCAAACCAAAAATCCAATTTTGGCCCTATGACATGGTTCCACTAAATTAAACCCATAGTCCGCACAATTGGCCACAATTTTTGTTGAAATACTTTCATAACATCCCCATACATCAACCTTAACCTTCAATTGGCTTTGGTGAGGCCTTGGTGAGGCCTTAATTTCATTTGATTTCAAACTAAGTCCAAAAGCCCCAAATTTACCCCAAATTGGCCATGTCTCTAAATCTCACCAAATTGATGGCCTTAGTGGCCTTAGCCCCAAAATCCAAAATTTCCACTCTATCCCTTCATGAAAAATATTCACAACATCTCCCTTTATAATGTGGACCATTAAATTTGTACTTAGTCCAAGGCTAGCCCAACATAGACCCATGTCTAACCCAACATGCCCAAATTGCCCAAATTTCAAAAATCCCTCAAATTGACCTACCAATTGAACTCAAAATCACTTCAAAACTTCACCAAAAATCTTCATAAAAATCATCTACACAATTTTGATCAATAAATTAGGCCAATTAACATGGATAGCCTAGCCCAAACCCAAGCTTTGATCACTTGAACCCACATTGAACCCATGCACTAAAAATGGTCTAACAACCCCAAAGTCCTCAAATTAATGATTCCACAACCATTAGTTGGACCCTAGTGACCAGCCTAAACCACTTAAAACCACCTAAACTAAGTCATGGACCAAAGGTCTCCTAAATTAAGGGATTTCATGCCATATTTGCTTAAGCTTAGATATTTTCTCCAAAACAAAGCCTAAACACATTAAGTTGCTTTGACAGATTTCCTTGGATGCCCTGAGCACCTAGCCACCTCCTTCTACCATGAACGTCTAGCCTAGTTTCCAGAGAAGCTCAAAACTGAGAGCCAGCCCCATGGAACTTCACCCAAATCAAACCTAGAGGCTAGCTCAGCCAAATTAAATTGTAGAGATCCTCTAACCGCCACCTAAGCAGCACAATGCACCCCTTAATTGGCCATGACAGTCACCCCTAGACATTTTTATAAAAAGCACCTCCCACAGCCATGGGAGGAGGTGCTGAAAATTTCTTATAGAGACCTCTCCAAACTGACCACAGAGCTTTCTTAAGATCCCCTCTGTGCATTCAAACTTTTTTCCCTCACCAATTTCCACTGCCGGAGTTCAATTTTGAGCTCAAAATCTTGTCGGAAATCAGGACAGAGCCCAATACACCTCCACAGCCCACCAAACTCAACACCAAACTCAAATTAACTCAAATTAACTTCACCCACACCTTCACAACAATGAAAGAAGCTTAAGCCCTATCAAATCCCCCTCTCACATAGCCTCTACCATAGCTCTAGGCCAACACCCAAATCCGGCCAACACCCAAATCACACCCAAATCCGGTCGTGATCGAAATCATACCTAGGCCTTACAACAAGATCATAGACTCAATCCCTAGTCTCTTTGGATCATGACAAACATGTTAATACTCTCTGATCGAAGCTTCACTTCTCATAGCAAAGGTATAAAACTTCTCTTCATCCCGAGCCTATTTGAACTCTCCATTTATTTTGAGTTGATTTCATGGGATCATAACCTTATGGATGTGATCGTCTAGTCTAGGTGAGCGTTTTAAAAAAAATTCACTTAATTTGGTTAAGAAATGAGAGAGATCTTAAGGCTAGAAGATGATATCAAGCCTTGAAGATAAACGATTCTCGGGCTAGGCCATCTGGGACAATGACGGAGCGTCGTCCGATTGCGCGTGTATCGGATGGACGGTCGGGAGGAAGCCGGACAACACTTCGGTCGGAACATAAATCGCCGGCCGAGTCAGCACTGAGGTAGATGGCGGTGTCAAATGGGTGTGCGCCGCGTGGAGCTTCGAAGCCGTCGTAGGTTGAGGTGGCACACACGATTTAAATAGATAAATAGGGCCTTTTCCTATTTATTTAAATACCTCTAACTTAGAAAATTCATAACTTTGTGTAGAAAAATCATAAAAATAAAATAAAAATACATTCTTGCTCAATGAATAGAGGAAAATAATTTAGAATAAATTTCAAGTCCATTTAATACATATTTTATTTTTAATTAATTAAACACTATTTTGAATCATTTGATTCTCCATGCATATTGACACATCACCTTGGCTTAAAATTTTTGAAATTTTAGCATATTGTTGCCTCTGTCTTAGAGAACATTCTCTGATTTTTCCAATGTCAGAGGAGGTCCCTAGACAGAGAGTCATATTTTTCAAGTTTATGTGCATTATTTGCTTAAAATAATCATGGAAATTAGCATGTTGCTTAGTAAAAATCCAAGAAAATTTTGGAAGGTTTATAATGATCAGAGAGCCTTTAAGAAAATATTACGAAAATTTCTCATGAGCCAAGTCATTCAAGTACACCTAATCTTCACAAATCCTAAATCACTATGATAATTAATTTTGAAAAATACAAACAACAAAATGACTTGATTTTTCATCTCCACTGTTATTTAAGATCGAGAGAACTCACCATAAAAATTCCAAAGCATTTTGAGTTCACTTGGTAACTTAAGTTGATTTTTAAAAATAAATAACATTTTTGGCACTTAAATTATTTTTAAAAATCAAAATATAACTCAAACATTTATAAAAACTTATTTTTTGAGTTCTTTGTGATCAGGGGTATTTTCTAAAAATAAAATAGATTTTAAAATAAAAACTTGATTTTTAACCTATTTTAAATATTTAAATAATTAAAAATTCATAAAATCTAAGTCACAAAAATAATAAAATTCATGGAAATCTTTTAAATAGTTTCCTAAGAACTTAGGTTTCCTAAGAACTTAGGAATAATTAGAATAATTTTCATAATTTTTTAAATAAAGATACTGAATTTCAAAGCTTAAAAATATTTTTTAAAGGATAAAATGGGTTTTCACTAAGAATAATTCCAATAAATCAAATAAAACTTAAAAAAATATTAAATTTTCTCCTTTGAGTTCTTTGACCTTAGGAGGATTTTTCAAAAATATAAAACTTAATTTTATCCATTTAAAATATTTTATATTTAATAAATAACCTAGAACTTAAAAGCCCATAAATTAAAGTAATTCTAAAAATTCAAATAAAATTAAAAAAAATCTTGAGATTTGGTCCAAAGACTTCTCTAATCTAGTTCTACCTCTAGTTGAAATTTCAAGGGATTACGATTTACCTTCGTCAAGTTAGGAATTTTCTTTGAAAAATTCTATTTTTGCATGTAAATAATTATATAAATTAAATTAAATTTTCAAAAAACACAATCTCTCCTCTGATGTATTAATTGACCCATGAATGAGATAAAATAAAAATTTCAAAGTCATTTGAATTGAATTTGATAAATTATGAAGTGTTAGAACCTTAAGGGCAAATGTGTAATTTTGGAAATTTAGCCTTAATTAACATTTAAGCTTAATTCAAGGAGGGAAATGGGTAACCTATGATCTTAATTTGGATGTTTGAAACATAAGGGGTTAATTGGTAGAAACCAACCTCACTAACTTAATTGAAAAGATAAGTTAATAAATTTCTAAAAATTGTTAGAATTTGGAAGTTTATTAAAATAAAATGAACCCAGGACTTAGAAGTCATTAATTAATCAATTTAATACCCTTAATTTGATTTTCAAATAAAATTCAAATCATAAATTATGACCACCTAAAGCTTAACCTTTTCAAAATTAATTAAGACACTCACTGACACTCACCTAGGT
>NW_018220441.1:176494-177246 GCF_001263595.1 Phalaenopsis equestris
CAAAATTTGGCTAAGTGTTCCAATAATACTAACTTGCCTTTTTAAGGGTCTTCACCCACATAATCTTCAAAATTAAATTACAGATGATAGGGATAATTGAGACAGGGATAATTGAGACATCAATGCTGATTTCTGCACTAAGGGTATTTGTTGGATGAATTATTAAGCAATAAGTTCAAAAAGACTCGAGATTTTCCACCAGGCAGCGAGAGACTACAAAAGTTCGTCACAGACCTACTTCTTTCTATAGATCTGTTGGTTACCTCAGAGATCTACTA
This sequence comes from Phalaenopsis equestris, assembly GCF_001263595.1. Classification (NCBI taxonomy): domain Eukaryota; kingdom Viridiplantae; phylum Streptophyta; class Magnoliopsida; order Asparagales; family Orchidaceae; genus Phalaenopsis; species Phalaenopsis equestris. Next base: position 176,773 of record NW_018220441.1, read on the forward strand.
AACTTAATATATTTTGCTTGGCAACATCATCCTTAATTAAACTTCTAAGAATGACCTAGGGTTAGGTAGGTCATCAAAATTTTTCTTCATTATTTCATATAAACTGCCTTAACATTCCTTTTGAGTTTCAGGTGGTGGAACGAGAAGACTCACTAGTTACACTTTTATAGTTTTTAGCGTTGTCTTTCTTGTATTTTCATATTGTACTTTTTTTATTTGTAAATTTGCATATTAAAAAACGATGCTACCCTGCATGAAAACTAAAAAATTTTCAGGATAGCCACAAAACCAAAACCAAAACCAAAACTAAAATTAAAATCAACCAAGATAAAATTCACCTCCACAATATTCAAAATATAAAATAACTCAAAATTTAATCACAAACATCACACAAAACTACAACTTCAACTAAATAAAGACATCTCTATCGGATGATCGGGAATCCCTCGGAGGAGGTAACCTACGGTTGCTAAC
>NW_018220441.1:178166-180391 GCF_001263595.1 Phalaenopsis equestris
TCGGCAAATATAAAGGTTTCACAGACCAAACGGATGTCATATATTCCTTAGTTAATTTGATCGAGCCTCATCCTCAAGTCTTGTGTTTATCCTTCGGGATAGATATAGGATTTGAGGTACACTGCTCTTTCATTTAAACTATGAAAAATATGGGGTTATTTTGATTTCATATTTTTTTAAACTAAATATATATGTAAACTAAACATCCTTCCGAAGCGGGTGACGGGATTTCGATTCCGGTAATCGACAGCAACTACGAGCAACTCCAACCAAAAATAGCGCTGATAAAAATTTTGAATCATAGACTGGTCCTACGGTACCAAATCCGAGACCTTCTTTTGAATTAGGAGTTGGAATTTTAATATTCCATAATTTTTCAATGAGTTGTAACTTATCTTTTGGCATTTATTTTGGCACATATCCTTGTTGAATTAACTTTTGTACACAAAGAGAAAAGTAACCAGAAGGTAATTTCATTAATTCGAAGGTAATTTCATTAATTCATTATCATTAATTCATTAGAATCCTCTTCTAAATTTACATGATTTTCAAGACTATAGAAGGGGAAGCACGGTAAAAATTGATCAGCTTTGAACCAATTCTACAAACTTCCTTGACCTCTAAACTCTTAACCTTTTGAGGGAGAATTGGGGTAAGGGTCATGGAATTCACAAAGTGGTTGATCCGATCATACATCGACTCATATTAATTTTTCTCCATGTCTTTCAAGGATATCTCGTAAAGTGGTTTCTTCTATTTTTTGTCATTATTTCCTCATCGGAGCTTTTTTCATCATCAATATTGATGGTCGGCTTAGTTCATCCGACAATTGTATTGATCCTTCTAAATCTTCACTTTTATTTGTCACAACCTCTCGAGAGAAGACAATTTTCTTTGGAGGCGTGTAGTAGGCAGCATCTTTATGAATGCTAACTTCATGAACTGAGAATGGCTACAAATCACCCTTAATACAACATTCTTGTCCTTCTTTGTAATATTTTATGCACTAATGTAGGGAAGACGAAACCATATTACACTCATGAATCCATGATCAACCAAGTAGAGCATTGAAAGAGGTCTCGGCATCGATGATATGAAATTTTGCGGTTGTTACTAATTCTCTAAATTTCATAAGAAGTGTAATTGATCTAAGGGCTCTTTCTCCCTTCTGATTAAATCCTCTTAACATCATTTTATTGAATGTAAGCTCTTGAGCTTCAATATCTAAATGGGCCAATGTCTATAGACTCATTAAGTTGAGTGATGCTCCAAAATCTAACCAAACTCTGGACAATACTAATCTGTCGATATTAATAGAGATGTAGAGCAGTTAGTTGTGGTCAGCAGTACCGAGGGATACATAAAAAATATATGCATTTTTAGACCCATATTTTATACCTATTTTTGATGATATTGCACTTTAATGGAAGGCATTTTGATGTTTTCTTACAGGTTATTATTGATTTTTATTGATTTTTAGGGCTTAAAGCAAAAAGAAAGCAAAAAGGATGAAATTTAGAGTCAAAATGACATTTTTTGAAGAAATGCTCAGCGCTGGCAGCGCCGATGACGCAGAACAGATTGACGCGGAGATATTTTACTTAGCGTCGATGAAGTCAAACCAACGCCAAAGGTGGTGCAGACCCGATTTCTATAAGGTTTGATGTATTTAGATGACTTTTTGAAGAGTTTTTAGAGGCACCTCCTGGAGAATCGACCTTGGGCTCTATTTGGGGCCGAATTTCATCAGAAAATGGGCTCCTCTACGTTTTTCACTCCTCTACTTCCATTTTTAGCACCACATCATTCCATTCCATTTTTCGCACCACCTACTTCCATTTTTAGCACCACATCATTCCATTCCACTTCCATATTGGAGTCAATTAGTGATTTTCTCTTCATAGTTTAGAGTTTTTGTAGTAAGATTTAGTGTGGAACTTTCTGTAAGAGTGTTAGAGAAGGAGAAAAGTGAGAGATCTTCTTCCTGCATTTCTAAGGAAAGGCTACAAAGGATTTACTTTGAGAAAGAGTTTTCAGATAAGCATTGTTTGTTTATCAGTATTGTATGAAATTTCTTTTATATATGAAATTTGTGTTTAGTTATTTATTTCTTCTGAAGTCTGAGTAGTTCCCTCTATCTTTCTCCCTACTATGAGATATGGTGAAATGAAGAGATAATATGAAAGTGCCAATATTAAATTGTAAAATAAATTGTTAAATTTTTT
>NW_018220441.1:180424-185415 GCF_001263595.1 Phalaenopsis equestris
AACTTAATTTACTTTTTGATCTGGCCAATTTAAAATCTAAAATGTGTTGTGAAACATATGATCTGGGAAATGGAGTATGAGTTCTACAACAGAGTAAGAATCAAATTTGATTCCATTAAGGAGAACATCGTTTATGAAATTAGGTGCAAATAAATAGGAAAATATTCTTGGTAGGGTGTAAAATTGGAGAACCTTTAGGGTGACGAACTAAAATCTTCAATTCAGTCTTAGTGTTTAAAAATTGAAGCGAGAGCTAGCCTTCAGGTAAAGGTAAGTGGGAGCTCTGGAGTGGGAGCCGGTATCCTCCTAGCCTATCCACGGATTTAGGGACAAAACATTGAAATTAGCCAATGATTTTCTATGCACTATATCAGGGAAGAGAATTACAATTGCTCATATTTGGCACAATACATATTATGAACATTTATCTCATCTCATTTTACCATAGCTTTATTGTAGTGAGAAAGATGCTTTTCACATAAGAATCTCTATTACATAAACATAGTTACTAAATTAGTATTTAATGTTTTAAATTTTGCATATTTGATTTGATAGTAGTTTAAAAATTTAATTTTGAAAAATTTAATTTTGATTACATTTCAACAATTGAAATTAGTGACAGTGATTTAAATTGACTTTCTTTGATTTCTGACTTTCTGTGAATTTCCTAACAAATTGTCATTTCCAATTTAAACCTTCCTCGTAGGATCGATACTTGGGGCTTAAATGAAAAGTCTATTATTACTTGATAATGATGCGTATACTTGCATAGAATCTGAATATTAATTGATTATATTTAATTGAATTTTACACAATCTATCGCAACAAAAAAGTCGGATCAAGTTTTTGGCGCCTTTGCTAGGGAAAATAACAGTTGAATCAAATATCTTTGATAAATTAGGAAATTTAGAGATAATATATATACCATAAAATTTAATATTATTAAAAAAATAAATAAATAAAAAAAATTAAAAAAGTCAAAAATCCAAAAAGAAATATTTTTATTAGAGTTTTTTACTTTGTTTGCTTTATTTGTTTATGTGAAATATTGGATCTGAAGGTTTAGTACCTTCGATTCAGAATTAGAACGTACTATTAGAAAAATTTGAAAACAACAAAGAGAAATTAAGAATTTACAAGAAATGATGAATAACTTAGATAATCCAATAAATGAAAATCGACAAAGACCTTTAAAAGATTATGTGAATCCGACAGCAGATGAACTTCACTTAACTATTTAAAATCTTGATGTTGCTACTAATTCATTTGAGCTTAAAATTGCTATTATCCAAATGGTATAAAATAATCGGTTTGGAGAATCACCTACTGAAGATCCTAACTTACATCTTGCTATTTTTCTTAAAACTTGTGCTACATTTAAATATGACAGAGTGTCTAATGATGTTGTTAAGCTTAGACTTTTTTCTTTTTAATTATGGGATAAAGCCAAGGCTTGGTTAAATTTGTTAGCACCTGGATCTATTAGTACTTGAGGAGAACGATCACAAAAATTCTTGGTTAAATATTTTCCACCCTCGAAAACCGCTAAGCTTAGAAATGATATTACATTTTTTTGTCAGTTTGAAGGGGAATCGATATATGAAGTCTGGGAAAGATTTAAAGATCTTCTTAGGAAATATCCACATCATGCTTTACCAGATTATTTAATAATTTAAACATTTACAATAGATTAGTAGGATCACTGAGATCTATTATAGATGTTGTTATGGGTGGTTCATTAATGTCAAAACCTTTTGATGAAGCATATTCCTTAAATGAAGAAATGACTACTAATAATTTTCAATGGCTCCTGAAAGGGTAAATCCTAAGAGAGTAGCTAGTATTCATGATTCTGGTGCAATGTCTATTTTGGCATCTCAAATTGCTGCTATTTCTAAGAAGATTGATCAAATGAGAATGAATTATTCTCAAGTACCCCTAGTACTAGAGGAAAATTCAGTAGGATAGATTATTGATACTCAATCATCTTATGAAACTTTAAACGTTATAAATAATCAAATTAACAATCCCTATTCTAACTATTTTAACCCTGGTTGGAAAAATCACCTTAATTTTAGTTGGAATAATTATAATAATTCGGTGAATCCATCTGGAAATATGAAGAATCAAGTAAATCCTAATTTTTGACCTTTTTTATCCTTTGGGATTTAACTGCAACCCCTGCCCACAAGTTAAGGAAAAGAAGTTGACGATGGAAGAAGTAATGTTGAATATGGGAAATCCAATATAGAATCAAGGGGCTACTATAGAAATATTGAAAATCAATTAGGGCATATTGCTACTGCACTTAGTAATAGACCTTCTGAAATTCTTCCAAGTACTGTGGATGTTAATCCAAAAGATCTGTTAATCCAAAAGATCAATCAGAATAAAGAACAAATGAAAGCGATTCAATTACGAAGTGGAAAAGAAGTTGAAACAAGGATCCAAAGAGAAACTGAAGTTGATGAAGAAAAAGAAGAAATGGAAAATGATCAAAAGGAAAATGAACAAACACAGAGCCCTGTAGAAAAACCATTACCTCTGTTTCCTCAAAGACTGAAACAGAAGAATAAAGATAAAAATTTCACAAAATTTTTGGAAATCCTTAAGAAGTTAACGATAAAGATTCCTTTTGTTGAAGCTTTGGAACAAATGCCAAGTTATGTTAAATTTATGAAGGATGTATTAAACAAGAAAAGGAAGTTTACAAATTATGAGACCGTTGCACTTAGTGAAGAGTGTAGTACAATTATTCAGAAAAAGCTTCCTGAAAAATTAAAAGATCCTGGTAGTTTTACTATACCTTATGCAATTGGAGAAAAGTTTTACAGAAAAGTTTTATGTGATTTAGGAGCGAGTATCAATCTTATGCCTTTATCAATTTTTAAACGTTTAGATTTGGGAGAAATTTCCCCTACTACTGTAACTCTTCACTTAGTTGATCGATCAATAACTTATCCAAAAGGAGTTAAGAAGATGTGCTAGTAAAAGTGGATAAATTTATTTTCCCTATAGACTTTATAATATTGGATATGGAGGAAGATAAAGAGATTCTCATTATTTTAGGGAGACCAATTATTGCAATAGGGAGAGCTTTAATAGATGTACAAAAAAGGAGAATTAATGATGAGAGTTAATGATCAAGAAGTGAAATTTAATATAGCAAAAACTGTGAAATATCCTGCAATAGAAAAAGATAATCAATGTTTCAGGATGGAAGTAGCTAATTATCTAAGTAATGAGCAGTTTAAGTATGAATTCAAAGATAAATTAAAGCAAGGAGAATTTTTTTATACTGAAAATGAAGTAAAAGAAGAAGATTTAGATTATATTTAGGGCAAATTGAAGCATTAGACTTGCTGGAAAATGATAGTAAAAATCTTATTCCTTCAAGTATTAAACCACTTAAACTTGAATTGAAGATATTACCTGCCCATTTAAAATATTTATTTTTAGGAGAGTCATCTACATTGCATGCTATTATATCTTTTGAGTTAACTTAAATTTAGGAGCAAAAGTTGATAGAGATGTTGAAAAAGTATAAAAAGGCTTTTGGATGGACTTTAGCAGATATTAAAGGAATTAGTCCTTCAATTTGTATGCACAGAATTTTATTAGATGAACAGTATGAACCTAAAGCGGATTCTCAGAGAAGATTAAACCCAATAATGAAAGAAGTTGTTAAAAAATAGATTTGAAAGTGGTTAGATGTTGGAATTATATATCCTATTTCAGATAGTGCTTGGGTAAGCTCAATTCACTGTTGAAGAAAAAATGAAAAATGAATTAATACCAATAAGATAAGTAACTGGTTAGCGAATTTGTACTGACTATAGAAAACTAAATATGGCCACCAGAAAAGATCACTTTCCTTTGCCCTTTCTAGATCAAATACTGGATAGATTGCCTGGGAACAAATACTATTGCTTTTTGGATGGATATATTGGTTATCACCGAATATTCATCAAATTCCAATTGCTTCAGAATATCAAGAGAAAACAGCATTTACAAGCCCATATAGAACATTTACTTTTCGTAGAATGCCTTTTTGAATATGCAATGCACCTGCAACATTTCAAAGATGCATGATGTCAATTTTTAGCAATTTTATAGAGCATGGAATGGAATTATTTATGTATAATTTTTCTACATTTGGGACTTCGTTTGAGTTATGTCTTAATAAATTAGAAAAAGTTCTAGAGATAAGTGAAAAATCAACCTAGTCTTAAATTGGAAAAAATGTCAATTTTTGGTTGCAGGAGGTATTGTTATTGGGAATAAAATTTCTGAAAAAGGCATGGAAGTAGATCTTGCAAAAATTGAAGCTATAGAAAAATTACTACCTCCTAATAATGTTAAAGGGGTGAGAAGTTTTCACCGTGGTAGATAAAATAAGAAATGATAATCAAATAGCTGATCATTTTTCTAGAATAGAAATGGAAATATTAACTAATTTTGCAAATGAAATTTTAGAAAATTTTCCTGATGAACATTTATATCGTATTGATGAAATGAATGTATCGTGGTATGCTGATATAGTAAACTATGTTGTAAGTGACATTCTACCACCTGATATCAAGAATCCACAATTAAAGAAATTTATCTATGATTTGAAAAACTACTTTTGGGATGACCCATATTTATATGAACAATGTAAAGATTTAATTATTAAAAGATGTGTGACTTATGAAGAAACTCAACAGATAATTGAAAGAAGCCATGATTCTGAATTTGAAGGATATTTCGGAATAAATAGAACTGCAAATAAAATTTTGCAAGCTGGATTTTATTGGTCTACTATTTTTAGAGATGTTAATGAATATATTAAAACATGCAATAGATGTTAACGAATAGGAAATATTTCTCGAAGAGATGAAATGCCTCTAAATTACACATTAGAAGTTAAAATTTTTTATGTGTGGGGATTAGACTTTATGGGACAATTTATGCATTCATTTGGAAATTTATATAGGAAATTTATATATATT
>NW_018220441.1:185486-194961 GCF_001263595.1 Phalaenopsis equestris
TAAATTTTTAATTAAAAATATTTTTACAAGATATGGAATGCCGAGAGTAATCATTACTGATGAAGGATCTCATTTCAAGAATAAGAGAATCAAAAAACTAATCAAGAAATATAGTATAATGCATAGATTTTTTTCATGTTTATCATCCTGAAACTAGTGGTCTAGCAGAAATATCAAATCATGAAATTAAATGCATTTTAGAAAAAGTAGTAAATCCTTATAAAGTAAATCCTTATAAATTGGATTATAAATTGGATTGTTCTGCTAGACTAGATACTGCATTATGGGCATACATAACTGCTTATAAAACTCCTTTAGGAATGTTCCCATATAGATTGATTTTTGGGAAAACTGTGAACATAAAGCTTGTTGGGCTATTAAAGAATTTAATTTTAATTTAAAGGATGCTGTTGAGAAAAGATTTTTACAACTCAACGAACTTGAGGAGATTAGAAATGAAGCATATGATAATGCAAAAATCTTTAATAAGAAAATGAAAATATGACATGATCGGTCGGAAGATTGTTAAGACGAAATTTGAACCTGGATAAGAAGTTCTACTATATAACACAAAATTGAGATTGTTTCCGGGAAAACTAAAATCCAGATGGTTAGGACCATTTAATGTGATTAAAGTCTATAATTATGGAACTGTTGTTATTAAAGATCCTTACACTGGTACACTTACACTGGAAAGATATTAAAGTTAATGGGCATCGTTTGAAACATTATTATGAAGGGAACATAAATCAATTTAAAGAAGTTTTAATGTTAAGTCAACCCAACTAAACAAATGGTATGTTTGGCTGACGACGTTAAACTAAGCGCTTTATGGGAGGAAACCCATACTTATATTGCTATGTATTACTATTTAGCTTGTTAAGAGTCTTATATATTAGTAGATAATAAACTTACACAATTGAATTTATTATAAATTAAGTCAAATATTGGTATTGGAGAAATATTTGGAATCAAATTGAATAGAAAAAATTGAAAATCGCAATTTTGGACACTGGCGCCGATGACCCCAGTATGGGCCCCGACAGTGCACTAGATAATGGACATCAGCGCTGGCAGCGCCAATCAGAAGCGCCGACGACACTGAGTGCGGTTGGACGGTTTTAGATGACTTTTACCGGGTTTTGGCCCAATTTCACTTTATTATAACCGCTGGGATGAGTTTAAAAAGGCCTAGAAACATCCTTATACGCCTAGTAACTTCCTATTTTTGGATTCCATGGCTTCCAATTCCAGAAATACTTTGAGGTATGGAGTTTTCAACAAAATAAAGTTTATTAGTTTCAATGCACAGTGATTATATGATAAATTTATTACGAAGAGCAGATTGATCAAGGAAAGGCTGCAAATCACCCTTAATACAGTGTCCTTGTCCTTCCTTGTAATATTTGATGCACTAATGTAGGGAAGACGAAACCATATTGTGCTCATGAATCCTTGATCAACCAAGTAGAGCATTGAAAGAGGTCTCGACATTGATGATATGAAATTTTACAGTTGTTACTAATTCTCCAAATTTCATAAGCAGTGTAATTGATCCAAGGGCTCTTTCTTCCTTCTGATTAAATTCTCTTAACATCATTTTATCGACTGTAAGCTCTTGAGCTTCAACATCTAAATAGACAAATGTTTGTAGACTCATTAAGTTGAGTGATGCTCCAGAATCTAACCAAACTCTAGACAATACAAATTTGTCGATATTTTCAGAGATGTAGAGCGATCGGTTGTCGTTAGCAGTACCGAGTGATACACCAAAAATATATGCATTTTTAGACCCATATTTTATACCTATTTTTGATGATATTGCACTTTAATGGAAAACATTTTGATGTTTTCTTGCAGGTTGTTGATTTTTAGGGGTTAAAGAAAAAAAGAAAGCAAAAATGATGAAATTTAGAGTCAAAATGACATTTTTTGAAGAAATGCTCAGCGCCGGCAGCGCCGACGACGCAGAACAATATAACGCGGAGATTTTTTACTTAGCCCCGATGGAGCCAAACAAACGCCAAAGGCGGTGCAGATCCCATTTCTAGAAGGTTCGATGTATTTGAACGATTTTTTGAAGAGTTTTTCGAGGTACTTCTTGGAGAATCGACCTTGGGCTCTATTTGGGGCCAAATTTCATCAGAAAATGGGCTCCTCTACGTTTTTCACTCCTCGACTTTCATTTTTCGCACCACATCATTCCATTCCACTTCTATATTGGAGTCAATTAGTGATTTTGTTTTCATAGTTTAGAGTTTTTGTGGTGATATTTAGTGTGAAACTTTCTGTAAGAGTGTTGGAGAAAGAGAAAATTGAGAGATATCTTCTTCTTGCATTTTTAAGAAAATGTTACAAAGGATTTACTTTGAGAAAGAGTTTTCAAATAAGTATTGTTTGTTTATCAGTGTTGTATGAACTTTCTTTTTTATATGAAATTTGTGTTTTGTATGAAATTTTTTTTTATATGAAATTTGTGTTTTGTTATTTCTTTCTCATAAAATCTGAGTAGTTCAATTTATCTTTCTCCTTACTCTGAGATATGGTGAAATGAAGAGATAATATGAAAGTGCCAATATTAAATTGTAAAATAAATTGTGATGATTTTTCAACTCCAAACTTAATTTACTTTTCGATCTGACGAATTGAATTGTTAAAATGTGTTGTGAAACATATGATCCGGGAAATAGAGTATGAGTTCTACTACAGAGTAAGGATCACATTTGATTCCATGAAGGAGAACATCGTTTATGAAATTAAGCACAAATAAATAGAGAAATATTCTTTGTTGGGTGTAAAATTGGAGAACCTTTAAGATGACAAACTAAAATCTTCAATTCAGTCTTAGTATTTAAAAATTGAAGTGAGAGCTAGCCTTCCGGTAGAGACTAATAGTGAGATTAGCCAATGTTTTTCTATGCACTGTATCAGGGTAGAGAATTAAAATTGCTCTTATTTGGCATAATACATATTATGGACATTTATCTCATCGACATTTATCTCATCTCATTTTTCATCTCATTTTACCATAGCTTCATTGTAGTGGGAAGGATGTTTTTCACATAAGAATCTCCGTTACGTAAATATAGTTATTAAATTAGTATTTACTGTTTTAAATTTTGCATATTTGATTTGATAATAGTTTAGAAATTTAATTTTGATTACATCTCAACAATTAAAATTAGTGACAGTGATTTCAATTGACTTTCTGTGAATTTCTTAGCAAATTTGTCATTTCCAATTTAAACCTTCCCCGTAGGATCAATAATTGGGGCTTAAATAGAAATTCCATTATTACTTGATAATGATATATATACTTACGTAGAATCATAATACTAATTGATTATATTTAATTGAATTTTACACAATCTATCGCAATAAAAAAGTCGGATCACCGAACAACAAGTCTTCATCTATGAAACTTATCTTAGGCTGTTCCTTTAATGAACAAACTTCATCCAAGGATGTGCTGGCCAACTGAGCTAAGAAAATCTCTGGGTTAAGCAAGGCTATAACTAAAGACTCTCTCTCATCTCCTTTGACAGGATCAAAGCATCGTAGATGCTTAGTTTTGTCAGCAACCTCCTAAGATGAGCTAGCACATTACAATCCACTTTACATAAATTTCCAACCTTTACTTGATTATTTGGTTCTACTACTAGCAGAGGTGGAGGTAGCTCTTCTTGAGTTACTATTTGTTTTTCTTTATCCATTGGAGCTGACCTGGAGGGTAAGACTTTCTCTCTCCTTAGATTTATTTTTGTAATTTTTTCTCCTTCTTGCAATGTTGTAAGTAAATTTTTTGTTGCTTCTTCTTCATCGGAGATATCCAAATTAAGGGCAAGGGGTGAACTGTGGTACTCGAGGACTGGCTCCTCACTCCCGGTGCTATCGTAACAGGTATTGTCAACGTCTTCTTCATTCTTATTAACAGATTCATCAGACTCAAGTACAATTTGAGGATCAAGATTGAGCAATGTCAGTTACGCTATCACGAAAACTAGTTAAAACATAACTAAAATCATAATCATTATATTTATAATACCCTAGTGGGGTAAAAAGATAATCATACATGATTGGGGCTTCAAGGTTTTTCTTCCCCGAATCTGAGACAACCAATCTAACAAAGGCAGACCATATCCTACCCCCCCCCCCCCCCCCGCTATCAGTCTTCAAGACATCATTCTCTTCTTTTTCTTTTTGTTGCAGTGATTTCTATGGTGAAATCTCCAACTTGGGCTGAGCAAGTTATAGACTCTGAACAATTGCCTAAGCTTAAGCGGTCTGAATCTGATCTAGTATCTTCTTGTATGATTTTTTCCAAGCTATACTCCATCCATCTTTCTCTGAATACGGATCTATCGAAGCAAATAGCTCGGCTAAAATCATATTTACAAAATCTTTTTCAGGTTCTTTTAAATATTCTTTCAGGTCATTATATTCCCTTCTTTAAGATTTTTCTCAAGTCAATCCCTGAAGACGAAACACTCTCAATAGTATGTCCAAGCATTCTATGGTATAAGAAATAAATGGGTTGATCTTTCTTGTCAAGTTTCTCAGGTTTTTTTGGATCTGGAAATCTGAACTCAGGCTTCTTCATCAGACTTCTGAACATTCTGGGTACAACTTCATCTTTGAAGGAATATACTGCTTTCTTTCTTTCCAAAAGGGTCAGACCCTTCTTATTTTCGATTTGATATGATCCTCATTGATGCAACTTCTGGCTATATTGTCTATATTGTTGTGTTCCTTGTTGAGCATTTTGAGTATGCCTGGGAACCTTGACAAGAAAGTTCTATCTATATCTTCGCTGGTTATTTTCCCTTATTAACCATTGCTACTGTCCCAGACTTCTTCTCAAATATTCAGGTTGTTTTGGTCTTTTTTGATTTCTCTTGAGGATCCATGTGTTTAACTTCTTCTTGCAGATTGATAGCTTTGCTGAGTAGTTTCTCAAAGGACTTGATGGTGAGTTCCTTAAGCATGAAAGCTACTGGCCCATGGATGCTTTTGAGTAGAGTCTTAATTGCATGATGTTCCTGTAGTTGAGGTTCACATTTCATACTAAGGTTTCTCCACTACAAGATATAATTTAATAGATTCTCAGTAGGCCTTTGCTTCTCTACTACGAGATCTCTAACATAAACATGATGCTGCACTCTGACAAATCATTTCACAAACAACTGTTCTAACTCAACAAATTTTTTGACCAATATTTTTGGTAGCTCAACATACCAATCAAATGTAATTCCTGATAGCTGCTGACAAATTGATAGAAAAGTAAGGCTTCGTTAGCTCTGGCATTACCACAACTGGCTTGGAAGTGTGATATGTGCTATTTGGGATTCCCAATCCCTTCAAATATCTTAAAGTTTGGTGACACAAAACCTTTAGGGTAGGGTACAATATTGAAGTCTTCAGGGTAGGGACTACCCTTTAAAATCAATGCACCCTTACACTAGGCTAAGGCCTCCCAAACTTGTTTGACCATTTGCTTATATTCTTTCTCTGGTATGACACTCAGGGAGAATCTTTCTTCTATTGATCATCTTTGTTAGCCGAGGCAACTTCAATCCTTTCATCTGTGATATGTACAATCTCTAGCTGATTGATTTTTGTAGAAGCTAATTGTTGTGCTTGAGACTGTCCATGAACTGTAGCCATAGCAACCATGGAAGTGGTAATATCTTCCATCTTTTTCTTCATTTGGCTGATTTGCTCATCCCTTAGTAGAAAAACCCTATGCAAATCATCTACGATGTTCCCTTCCATGAAAGGTTCGGCATCACATGCAGATGCAGTGACTCTGGTTTTGATGACATGAATATCCATGAATTCTTCATTGAGATAGTCGTTAAAGTCGAAATCTTCATCATCATCATCAACGGAAACTCCATGTTCTTGGGCTAACTCAGAAATCTTTTCCTTGAGCTTCTCAATCTTTCTCTGATTATTGATTCTTGTATCGTCTTAAGATTTGGGGGCTTTAGCGAACATCTTTAATTTGCTCATCCAACTTGATAGCAATAGCTGCGACGATGTTGGATACATCGGACCCTTGCTTCATTCCATGATCCTACCCTATGGGCTAACTAAATTGTATTGGTATGGCAACCTTAGGTACCCATACTTTTTTCTTGGACAGTGATGTCTTGAGATGGGGTGTCTCAACGGAGGCATCAACACGTTGGAGACCAGATGCAATACCAGGTAACTTCTTCATCTTTTCCTTCGAAACTTTAGAAACATCCTTATAACTGGTAACTGGTAGAACTCTCTGAGCCAGACGTGACTTAACCTGTCGACGGCGTGCAGGTCTTAGAGTAGCGACCGTAGAATTGGTGGTGATGATTGTAGCATCAATTCTGCTTCGCAGGAGAAACCTAATGGGGATGTGAGCAGGTAAAGTTCCATTGAACTTTGAGATCGTCTGACAGATTTGACAACTCTTAGAATTTCTTTCTTCATGTGAGGGGATACTGCACATCCCACTCGTTTAAAAAACTCACTGACTGAACAACCTTCTTTGGCGGCTAGTCTCTGGAATATTGTACTGACTCTAGTGATAAGATCAAATTATTCCTCTCCCCACCATGTCCATGAGGTAACGGTAAATTAGCAGCAATCTGTTGGATACTTTCATACCCATTAGTGTTTATTAAAGGATGGAACCTACTCCCTGCAGAAGTGGATAAGTTTCCAGCAATCCTAGTTCCTCTTGGTGAGGAATTTGGTGAGGAATTTCATCAATCAATAAACATTTCTTCAGAAATTTGGGCTTTAATTGTCCTACGAGCCTTTTTGTCGTGGTTTATTCTTTGCAACCGAGTTAATGGTGCAGTCTTTGAACGCGATCCAATTTCAAACACTGATGTTTTGACAATGAATCCTTTGGTTGTATCTTCAATGATAATGACCTCTTTTCCCCTAACAAAAGCGGGAAGAACAAGCTTGGTAGGTGCTAGGGCAGTAGTCTTCGCTTTCTTGTAAGAAGGGAATTTTTTGGGACAATTTAGGTTGAACTCAGCAGACGACTCCAGAATTTTCGGAGCGGCAACTTTCATTATGATGAAAGGAGCCATTCCGAGCATGACTTCTAGTTCATCGAATTCGGCACCAAATTTGATGGTGGATGCGACCTTGCAGGCATCACGACTTGTCAGCAAACTGCATAAGAAAGTTGGCACAGGAAACACCATTGTAGTAGCTTCGAAAGGAAGCTCTAAGGTTAGTTGTTTGGACAATACCTTGTAGTTTAGTGCGAGCACTAAAAATTAACAAAGGTCGATCTATAGATTGGGCAAGTCTTTTATTTAAATATTATCTTGTGAAAAAGAAGTTTGAAAATAGAAGAACTTAATTAATTAAAACAAGGATCAATGAGCAAGCACAACACGACACAATTCGATTTAATTTGTAAAATAACAAACCGAACTCGGGGAAAGTAAAGTTTAGGACCTGGTGCGGGACTAACTTTACAATGCACAGTGCCTAGGCGGAACTAGTCCACCAACACACCTATTGGGGGGGTTCTACCCTAGATAAAGATTAAAAGTCCTAATGAACTTCTGAACCCCTCTATTCAAAGGTGGTTGAACAGATGGTTCTGAAGTTTGAAAGAGTTGATCGTACTTACCTATAAAAGAAAAGGGTGAAACATGTCAACAAAAGAAGGGTAATCTGGTCCATAAGGAACATGAACACTTTACCGATATATAAAGACAGTATTCCTTGATTTAAATGGAGAGAGAAACTATTTCTAGCAAAGTCGCCAGAAGCTGTCGACACTATTTAGTTAAGGAGTTGCCTGTTGGAAGATGCCGGCCACCAAAATCGAAATCCTGTAGCCAGCTTCAAAGGGACCTTTAATTTACATGTATATTTAAGTTTACAAAAATATGAAATCAAATTGATCATATATCTTTCATAGTTCAATTGAAAGAGCGCTACACCTCTAGCTATGTATATATCCTGAAGGATAAACACAAGACTTGAAAGTAAGGCTCGATCAAATAAATTAAGAATTATATAATATTTTTTTGGTCTGCAAAATCATTTTATTATAAGCCGACAAGTTCTCCTATTTAATATAAAAAATTAAAAAGGGTTTATTTTAAGCTGGGTTCATTAAAGTTTCCTATAAAGGCAAGTGATGCAACTTTTTTGTTGCGATAGATTGTGTAAAATTTAATTAAATATAATCAATTAATATTTGGATTTTACTCAATTATACGTATTGTTATCAAGTAAAAATGGAATTTCTATTTAAACCCCAAGTATCGATCCTACTAGGAAGGTTCAAATTGGAAATGACAAATTTGTTAGGAAATTTACAAAAAGTCAATTGAAATCACTGTCACTAATCTCAAATTTTGAGATGTAATCAAAATTAAATTTCTTAACTATTATCAAATTAAATATGCATAATTTAAAATAGTAAATACTAATCTATTAACTATGTTTATGTAACTGAAATTCTTATGTGAAAAAGCATCATTCTCACTACAATGAGGCTATGATAAAATGTCATGAGATAAATGTTCATTATATGTATTATACCAAATAGGAGCAATTTTAATTCTCTACCCTGATACAGTGTATAGAAAATCATTGGCTAATCTCAGTGTTTAGTCCCTAAATCCGTGGCTAGGCTAGGAGGATATCGACTCCCACTCCAGAGCTCCCACTTCCCTTCACCTGAAGGCTAGCTCTCACTTCAGTTTTTAAATACTACGACTGAATTGAAGATTTTAGTCTGTCACCCTAAAGGTTCTCCAATTCTACACCCAAAAAAGAATATTTCCCTTTTTATTTGCACTTAATTCCATAAACGATGTTCTCCTTCATGGAATTAAATGTGATCCTTACTCTGTTGTAGAACTCATACTCCATTTCCTGGATCATAAGTTTAACAACACACAATTGGCCAAATCAAAAAATAAATTAAGTTCGGAGTTAAAAAATCATCACAATTTATTTTACAGTTTAATATTAGCACATTCATGTTATCTCTTCATTTCACCATATCTTAGAGTAAGGAGAAAGATAGAGGGAACTACTCAGACTTCATGAGAAAGAGAAAACATAACACAAATTTCATATATAAAAGAAAGTTCATACAACACTAATAAACAAACAATACTTATCTGAAAACTCTTTATAAAAGCAAATCCTTTGTAGCCTTTCCTTAGAAATGCAAGAAGAAGATATCTCTCACTTTTCTCCTTCTCCAACACTCTTACATAAAGTTTCACACTAAATCTCACCACGAAAACTCTAAACTATGAAAACAAAATAACTAATTGACTCCAATATGGAAGTGGAATTGAATGATGTGGTGAGAAAAATGAAAGTAGAGGAGTGAAAAACATAGAGGAGCCCATTTTCTGATGAAATTCGGCCCCAAATAGAGCCCAAGGTCGGTTCTCCAAAAGGTGCCTCCAAAAACTCTTCAAAAATCGTCCAAATACATCAA
>NW_018220441.1:194971-200434 GCF_001263595.1 Phalaenopsis equestris
TTCTAGAGCCGGGGTCTGACCCGCCTTTGGCGCCGTCGGTGCTGAGTAAAAAATCTTTGCGTTAGTTTGTTCTGAGCTGTCGGCGCTGCCGGCGCTGAGCATTTATTCAAAAACGTCATTTTGACTCCAAATTTCATCCTTTTTTCTTTCTTTTTGCTTTGAGCCCTAAAAATCAACTGCCTGCAAGAAAATATCAAAATACCTTCCATTAAATTGCAATATCATCAAAAATAAGTATAAAATATGGGTCAAAAAATGCATATATTTTTGGTATATCAAAATCCCCCAAACTTATATGTTACTGGTCCTCAAGTAACTCTTTTACTACATAAAAAATATGACTTCTGATTAAGATCCTAACTTTTAGACTTCCATATTTTAGTTTTCCAAATATAATAGTATAACTTAAGAAAAATTTAAAACAACTCCAGTTAATACTAAAGGTGTAAAGATATTCAATAATTAAGTCTAAGGTTTTGATCCTCTATTTCTTTTGAGAAAAATTACAATTTGTTATATTAAAGTCACTTAGCAAATTCATATGAAAAAGAACTTCATAAAACTTTATTAATAATTAAAATTAACATTCAAATAGAAAGTTTATAAAATGTGCTCAAGTCTTTTTCCTTAAGTTGATTCAAGTGAAGCCAATTTTTAATTAGGCATCTCCTCAAGCTTCTCCCCATATATGTTTTTTTCTTTTTCTTCTTCTTTTCTTTTTAGGATTATTTTTAATCCCCCTTCTCTTTTCTTTCTTTCTTTTCTTCTCTCTTTTTTTATATGTCAGGATTAATATATCTGGATAGTCTTTAATGATTTTGAACTTCACTATCTTCTTCTTAAAGTTAAAAACTTTTTACATTTCTTCACTTAACAAATTTATATTAACTTAAAGATTTCATAAAGTTTAATTATTTTTTTTACATGAATCTTTTAAGATTTTTAATACTTCAAAAATACAAATTTTCTTTACTAAAAATAGAAAAATATAGTCTTATTCTCTTTTACAAAATATCTTAGCCCCTAAAATTAACCTTTATTATTGAAAACTTTTACTTAAATTTACTATAATCTTAGAAACATAAATATAGTTATCCAAAGTTAACCTCTAATAACAAAGATCATATTAAATTTAAAATTTTGAAAATATAATTAAGTGAGGACAAATAAAATTAAGTTCTTTCTCTCTTTCTAAAAATGATTTTTCTTCTTCTCCCCCCCAAACTTAAATTTTTTTTAAGAGATTTTTACATGAAGAGCCTTAAAAATGAAGGGTAAAAGAAAGCATTAAATACATAAAAAAATTATACTTATTGGAGATTCTGATTTTTGAACATAAATTTTAAAAATACTGCAGGTGCTAAAATGAAAATTACAAGGCTAAAAACTTTAAATTGCACATAATACATATAAAATTTGTTGAGAAAGAGCCAATCACAAAACAAAATAAAGTACTGAAAATAACAACAGAACTAAACAAAATTCTAAAAATGAAAAAATTTTTTCACATTACAGTTTCACAAAACATAACAGCAAAGTATAAACAACATCACAACACAAACAATACAATCACACAGTACAAACACAAACAGAAAAACAAAATAGATCACTAGTCATCATCTTCCCCATCATCCATCATCGACATCTAACTTCCCCATCATCGACATCTAACTTTTGCTGCTGATATGGAGTATAAGTAGGGTGAATAATGGTCTGAACTGTATGGTCACCCCTCAGGTATCTCACTAAAGCATCATCATAAGCAGCATCATACTCAACTTTCTGGCAAATCAGATCATCCATGTAAGCATTTCTATCCTCTATATTCTGCATCATATGATCCATCCTCAAAATATCTCCCTGTTGTATCATCATTTGATTCAACAACTCCCTGTTGTTGGGGTCAGTTGAAGTAGCCTCACTAGAGGTTCTGGAAGTAGAAGGAATATCCTTGGTCTGTCTTCCAAATCTCCAATCAACATGGGACTCATATGTCTTGAAGTTTGCAGGCCCAATGGGTCCCTGAGGCTCAATCAAGGCTCAATCCTCTCCTTATTAGGTCTGAAGTCAACTCCTGCCTGCTCACAAAGTGTGTAAATAAGAGCAGGGTGTGCCAATCCACCAGAAGTCTCTCCCAGAGCAATAGATCGAGTGTTCATATAAATAATATAGCCCACATTTATGTCCATAACTTGTTGAATACTGTAGTTCAGGATGGCTCTATCTTTGGTCACCTTACTATGATTGCTCGTCGGAATCATTCTTCTAGAAATAAAATAATGTCAGGCCTTAGATACTACATTTAAAATAGTACGGGGAAGGTTAACTCTAACTCCAATTTTTTATTTTCCAAACCCCTTTCTCACTATTTAGAAAAGAAATAACTTCATCTAAAGCCTGATTTGTAACAGAAAAAGAATGATAATGGCATCCGTACACATCTTCTACAGAATAAAACTCATTTATTTTCTTTGGAGTAAATTCTACCCTTTTTCTATGAATAAATACATAATCATCAGAAGCTTCAGGAAGGTTGGCATAAAATTCCATTACAATCCCAACTATCGCATCGGCAAAAAAATAGCAAAAAATTTCCCACTATCGAGCAATAATCAAACATTCAACTTCTCCTCCTAGATTTTTAAAACTTTTGTCATGAATTACTTTCTTATTTTCACAAATTCTATGAAATTAAGCACTGGTTATAAAGCTAACGAATCTCTGCTCGTCATATTCTACTTTCCTTTTGCTCGATCTAGGTGCCATTGGAAATCTAGAAAATTTTGGAAAATCCGAATAAATTTTAAAATTCCAAAAATTAAAATGTAAAACATTTAAAACTTCAAATCACTAAATAAGAGTTCATCAACATAGGATTTTCTAAAAAATTTCTCAAAAAAGTTTCATATTTCCGGATCCATGCAATGTGAGATTAATCCTTGGTGAAAATAAAAAATTTTTGGTTTAAAGTGTAGCGCTTACCTAGGGAAGATGAAATCTGAAATCTTCAAGCCTCAATATCGCCTCAAATCCAACCAAAATCAAGCCCTAGCCACCCAAACCGAAGGTTGAAGATGACCTAAGCATAAAAATGGTGGCCACAGTAAAAATGGCCACAGTAAAAATTACAAAATTACAAATTTTTAGGGATTAAAATCTGCTGTCGGGTCAAGGGCGTCGTCGGCGTCAATTCCAGTGCCGT
Organism: Phalaenopsis equestris; assembly: GCF_001263595.1. Taxonomy (NCBI): domain Eukaryota; kingdom Viridiplantae; phylum Streptophyta; class Magnoliopsida; order Asparagales; family Orchidaceae; genus Phalaenopsis; species Phalaenopsis equestris. Next base: position 198,174 of record NW_018220441.1, read on the forward strand.
CGGCGCTGAACGCCAGAAAAATTTAATATTTTGTTTTTTTAATTTTCAATTTCCTATCAACTTACTCCAAAAATTTTTAGTATTTTAAACACAAATTCTTATCTAACAATATTTCACAACACGTTTCATAAACACCAATAAACTAACTCTTATATATGAAAGTATACTTTGACAAACACAATTTTTAATTATGCAATCACACATATTAAACAAACTGATTATAAATCAGCTTCGAAATCAAGCCACAACACTAAACGCTATCACAAAACTATACACAAAATCAAAGTTCAGAATTCTAAAGCAAAAAGCAAACCAAACCAAATTAAATCCACACAATTACACTAAATGTATATAATGTTCTAAAATAGATAGAGAATTTAAAGTCTTAAATTATTACGCCTCTTCTTCAGTGCTTTCTCCTCCTCTGATATCTCCCATAGATTGGTAATGAACATATAAGTTGTAGAAGGATTGGTACGGGAATTGATCTATTGAAATTTATTCGATCCACCCTTTTTCGTTAAACATCCGAACTAATCCTGCTTCAAAAGTTTCAGTGTGATCAAAATTTTCTTTCATTCTCCAATCTAGTTGTCAAAAAGGTATTTAAGATCTCCCACTGCATTCATAATACACTGAATTTCCCTTTCAATTTTCTTCAATTTCTTTTCTAAAGCAAGCAAACTTCCAACTGTTGGTGGTATTAATGGAGTTGAAGCATGTGAAGATTGATCTATGATGGCTTCTAATACTTCATTTCCATTTCCTTAATAATTCTCATCTATAGGATTCATGGGCTCCCAAGGTAATAAAGTCTTTTCCCAACTTTCATATGGAACTAGGGCTTGACTGCAAATCAAAAAGACGGTAGATGGATGCCCAAGTCCATAAATTGGTCCATTAGTAAGGATACCCATAATAGATTTAAATATAATAGCATTTGAATGCAGTAATTTAAAATAGCACATTCTTTGGTGACTCTACTAATTTTCATAGTAGGGAGTAATTTTGCAGCAATAGAGAAATGCCATTGCTTTTAATTTGGATTAAGTAATGAAGTGGAGAAACTAACATATCCTTCTTCTCGTATCTCCCACATATCACTTTCATCTGTCAGAAGATTATACACGTCTTGCATCAAATCTCGTGTAGGAATGAAATTTGTATAATGATAGATTGGAATGTTGTCTATCATATATAATTCATTAATCCTTGCAGGAGTAAATGGTACAGCCTTACCTCGTACGAAGACAACTACTTGAGTAATTCCATGTAAGTTTGCATAAAACTCTTTCACCACAGGTATGACAATCGCAGACGTAGTGTAACACAGAACTTCCCAACGCCTTTGTAGAATGATTTTATCAATCAGACCAGTAGGATTGATCACTCCATAATTAACAAATCCTCTTTCCTTGATCAATCTCCTCTTCATAATAACTTTATTGTATAATCACTGCGCGTCAAAACTAATAAACTTTCTTTTGTTGAAAACTCCATACCTCAAAGTATTTCTAGAATTGAAAGCCATGGAATCCAACTAGGAAGTTACTAGGAATCCAAGAATGTTTCTAGGCCTTTTTAAACTCGTCTCGGCGGTGGTGTTGTAGGTTATTATGAAGTGAAATTGCGCCAAAATCCACCAAAAGTCATCTAAAACCGTTCAACCGCACTCAACACTGTTGGCGTTCCCGATTGGTGCTGCCGACACTGATGTCTGTTATCTTGGGCCCCGTCAGCGCCCATTCTGCCGTCGTCGGTGCCAGTGGCCAAAATTGTGATTTTCCTTTTTTTTATTCAATTCGACTCCAAATTTTCTCAAATACCAATATTTGAATTAATTTATAATAAATGCAATTATGTAGGATTATTATCTACTAATATATAAGACACTTAAGAAACTAAATAGTAAGACATAACAATATAAGTATGGGTTGCCTCCCACAAAGTGCTTGGTTTAACATCGTTAGCCCAACATACCATTTATTTAGTTGGGTTGACTTAACATTAAATCTTCTTTAAATTGAGGTATGTGCCTTTCATAATAATGTTTCAAACGATACCCATTAACTTTAAATATCTTTCCAGTGTTAGGATCTTTAATAACAATAGTTTCATAATGACAGACTTTAATCACTTTAAATGGTCCTAACCATTTGGATTTTAGTTTTCCTGAAAATAATCTCAATCTTGTATTATATAGTAGAACTTCTTGTCAAGGTTCAAATTTCTTCTTAACATTCTTCCGATCATGCCATATT
>NW_018220441.1:201034-204133 GCF_001263595.1 Phalaenopsis equestris
CTTGCAAAATTTTATATGCAGTTCTATTTATTCCAAAATGTCCTCCAAATTCAGAATCATGGCATCTTTCAATTATCTATTGAGTTTCTTCATAAGGCACACATCTAATAATTTAATATTTACATTGTTTATATAAATATGGGTCATCCCAAAAATAGCCTTTCGAATCATAGATAAATTTCTGTAATTGAGGATTCTTGATATTAGGTGGTCGAATGTCACTTACAATATAGTTTACTATATTAGCTTACCACGGTACATCCATTTCATCAATATTATATAAATGTTCATCAGGGAAATTTTCTAAAATTTCATTTGCAAAATTAGTTAATATTTCTATTTCTAATCTAGACAAATGATCAGCTATTTGATTATCATTTCCCTTTCTATCTACCATGATAAAATCAAACTCTTACAATAGAAGTATCCATCTAATTAATCTTGGTTTAGCATCCTTCTTTTGCATCAAGTATTTAATAGCAGAATGATCTGTATGCACTATACATTTAGTTCCCATTAAATACGATCTAAATTTATCAAAGGCGTAAATAATAGCTAATAACTCTCTTTCAGTAGTTGTATAATTAATTTGAGCATTATTTAAAGTTTTGCTAGCATAATAATATAACTTTAAAAATTTTGTCGTGCCTTTGTCCTAATACAGTCCCAACAGCATAATCAATAGCATCACACATCAATTCAAAAGATTTTCCTCAATCTGAGGAAACTATAATTGGTGCAGTGACTAATTTTTCTTTTAATAATTCAAAAGCTTTTAGGCATTCTTCATTAAAATTGAAAATTTCATCTTTCTCTAGTAAATGACATAAATTATTTAAATTTTTTTTTGTAGTGCCTGTAAAAACCAGAATGTCCTAGAAAACTTCTCACCCCTTTAACATTATTAGGAGGTGGTATTTTTTCTATAACTTGGATTTTTGCAGGATCTACTTCCATGCCCTTTTTAGAAATTTTATGCCCCAGAAAAATACCTCCTGCAACCATAAATTGACATTTTTCTCAATTTAAGACTAGGTTGATTTTTTCACATATCTCCAAAACTTTTTCTAAATTATTGTCATAATTCAAATGAAGTCCCAAATAGAGAAAAACCATCCATAAATACTTTCATTCCATGCTATATACAATTGCAAAAATTGACATCATGCATCTTTGAAATGTTGCAGGTGCATTATATAGTACAAAAGGCATTCTACGAAAAGCAAATGTTCTATATGAGCTTGTAAACATTGTTTTCTCTTGATTCTCTGGAGCAATTGAAATTTAGTGATTGACTAAAGGAAAATATGTTGAGATTTTCATACCTATTTTATACTGTTTTTGATGATATTGCACTTTAAAGAAATGTATTTTTGAAGTTTTGTTGCAGGAATTATGAATTAGGGTCATTGGAGCAAAAAGATGCAAAAAGGAGCGAATTTGAAGAAAAAAAGACCAAAATGTGAAGATTTGAAATAGGGCACTGACGGCGAGACCAACGACACCGACGGTGGACTTTTCTCGAGACTCCAGAATTAATTCACTTAGAAGGCCCTCCGATGGTGCCCTCGAGGCCGCCGATGGCGAGCTCAGTGGGTATGTCCAACTATGCATTGGATGAGGACGAATTTTGGAGGGGTGCTTAGGCAACTCTTGGTAAAACTCATCCACATCTTTAAAGAGAAGACTTTGGCTGAAAATAAAGAAGAGAGGCTCAAAATTGAAGTGTGAAAAAAGTGTAGAGAGTCTAAATTGTGAAGAATTCTTTGAGAGATTGTAAGTGGATGGAGAGTGAGAGATTTCTTCCTCCTTGCCACTTTGAAGAAGAATTCTGTGTGTTGTAAAGAAAATAAGAGATTTAGAGGAACTTCGAGGAGTTTACTTGAGGAGAAATTAGAGATAAGTTTATTTACTTGTTATAGTTTGTATGACTTTGCTTTTGTATATGAATTTCAAGTTTTATTGTGTTTTCCCCATGAGATCTGAGTAGTTTTCTCTATCTTTCTCCTTGTCTTAAGATTTGTGAAATGGTGATTTGAATTGGTTGAGCCATAAAAATGTTAAAGAATTTGTGATGACCTTTTCACTTCAATCTTAATTTACTTTCAATCTGGCCAATTGATTTGTTAAAATATGTTGAGTTTTACAACTAAAGTGAAGATTACATCCAAGATTCAGGGAGGCCTAGCCGCAGATTCAATAAACAAGCATAGGATTAATCAATGTTCTTTATGCCTGGACCAAAGGGTAAAGAATAGGCATGCTCCTATTTGGCACAATACAACTAGAACTAATTCACTTTATCCATTCACTATAATTTCTTGACAAGGAGAAGGATGCTTTCTTATATATTGAATATCACACTAAAAATCTTATTAGTATAGTTAGTTATTTAATAATTTTTAAAATTACATATTTATTTCAATTGCCTATTAGTGACAGATAAGCAATTTGAATTTTATTGTTGTGACTAAGTATTACTTTTCTAAAATCTTAGTTTGTAGGTCTAACATTACTCCATCTGGGATCAATATCTAGGACTCCATTAAAGCCCTATACTACTTGAGCGATACATATACTTGCGTTGATAAGTGTGACTTTACAATTATTGAATATTTTATACATACATCTTTATTGAATCTATAACTGTTATTAAGTTTTTGGTGCAGTTACTGAGGAATTAAATCTTTTAGCACTAAATACTTATATCTTTAAGCATATATAAAGTTGCTGTCAAGTTTTTGGCGCCGTTGTTGGGGAGTAAACAAGAATCATAATTAGAGTAATGGACAAATTAGGATTATTAGAAAATTTTTACTTTAATTGCAACTTATTTTCATATTTAGTTAACTATTTTCTGTGTACTGATTTCAAATTGTATGCATAAATTTGGACCTGAAAATCTTATACCCTACGATTCAGAATTAGAACGCACTGTTAGATAAATTGGAAGATTGAGAAGGGAACCTAGAAATTTTGATACAATGGAAAATAACATGAACAATCAAGGAATAGAAAATGAACACTAACCTAGACCCCTACGAGATTATGCAAATCCTACAGCAGATGAAATTCACTTATCTATCCAAAATCCTGATG
>NW_018220441.1:205859-207960 GCF_001263595.1 Phalaenopsis equestris
TTTATGGAAGAGCTTTATGTGATTTGGGAGCCAGCATTAATCTTATGCTTCTATCAATTTTCAAAAGATTAGGATTAGGAGAAGTCTCACCTACTTCTGTAACTCTTCAGTTAGCGGATCGTTCAGTTACTTATCCTAAGGGAGTTATAAAAGATGTGTTAGTAAAAGTTGATAACTTTATCTTTCATATGGATTTCATTGTTTTAGATATGAAGGAAGATAAAAAAATACCTATCATTTTAGGGAGAACATTTTTAGCTACTAGAAAAGCTATGATACATGTTCAAAAAGAAGAATTAACGATGCAAGTTAACGATCAAGAAGTGACTTTTAACATTATGAAATCTAAGAAATACACTGCTGTTGAAAGAGATAATGAATGTTTTTACATGGAAATTATTTAACATCTATTGAATGAATATTTTAAAGAATATTTTGAAGAGAAAGAACAATTTGAAGATAGTGATGAAGTTATTTTGGATGAATTAGAATATGAAGAATTAGATTATGCTCAGGAAAGATTTAAGATGCTAGATATTACAGAAAATGCTAATAAGAAACTATTTCCATCAATTATAAAATCACCTCAGCTTGAGTTGAAATATTGCCTAGCCACTTGAAGTATGTGTCTTTGGGAGACTCATCTACATTACCTATTATTATATCTTCAGAATTAAATGATTGACAAGAGAAAAGACTGTTAGATACATTGAAAAGATATAAGAAAGCTTTTGGTTGGACCTTAGCTGATATTAAGGGAAACAGTCCTTCGATCTGTATGCACAGAATTATATTAGATGAATAATATAAATTAAGAGTTGATCCACAAAGGAGATTAAATCCAATGATGAAAGAAGTAATTAAGAAGGAAAATTTGAAATGGTTAGACACTGGAATTATATGTCCTATTTCAGATAGTGCGTGGGTAAGTCCAATTCACTGTGTTCCTGAGAAAGGAGGAGTTACTATTGAAACAAAAGAAAATAATGAATTAATATTTACCAGACAAGTTACTGGGTGGCATATTTGCATTGATTATAGAAAATTAAACTCGGAATTTATGGTTGCAAGAGGAATTGTGTTAGGGCATAAAATTTCAGAAGATGGTATGGAAGCAGACCCTGCAAAAATTTAAGTTATATCTAAACTAACACATCCTACTAATGTAAGAGAGATTAGGAGTTTTCATGGATATGTTGGTTTTTACAGGTGTTTTATTAAAGATTTTTTAAAAATTACTAAACCTCTATGTCAACTTTTAGAAAAGGACAAGAAATTTGAATTTACTGAAAGCTATTTAAATGCCTTTGAGTTATTAAAGAAAAAATTAATCACAGCCCCTATTATAGTTTCACCTAACTAGGAGAAACCATTTGAACTGATGTGTGATGCTAGTGATTATGCTATTGGAGTAATTCTTGGATAAAGGTATGAAAAGATTTTTAAGGTTATATACTATGCTAGTAAAACTCTTAATGATGCACAAATTAACTATATTGTTACTGAAAAAGAGTTACTGGCCATTGTATATGCTTTAGACAGATTTAGATCTTATTTAATTGGAGCTAAATGTGTTGTGCATATTGATCACTCTGCTATTAAATATCTGATGCAGAAGAAGGATGTCAAACAAAGGTTAATTAGATGGATACTTTTGATGCAAGAATTTGATATTGTGGTTATTGATAGAAAGAGAACTGATAATCAATTTGTTGATCTTCTATCGAGATTAGAAAACCATGAATTATCTGACACCAACAATGAAATTACAGACAGTTTCCCTGATGAAAAAATTTATAATATTAATGAGTGAAAAGTACCATGGTATGCTGATATTGTTAACTATATTGTAAGTGATATTTTGCCACCTATGCTGACACTACAACAACGAAGAAAATTCATTCATGATGCGAAAGCATATTTTTGGGATGAGCCTTGTTTAAATAAACAATGCAAGGATCTTATTATGAGGAGATCTGTACCTTATGAAGAAACTGAGCTAATCATTTAGAAATGTCATGATTCTGAATTTAGAGGACATTTTGGGATTGATAAAACTGCTTATAAAATTTTACAAGCTGGATTTTATTGGCCTACTATC
>NW_018220441.1:208139-214853 GCF_001263595.1 Phalaenopsis equestris
CAAGATTTTTAATGAAAAATATTTTCACTAGATACGAAATGCCTAGAATGATTATCACTGACGGAGGATCCCATTTTAGGAATAAATACATTCAGAGATTGGCAGAAAAGTTTAATATTATTCATAGAATCTCTATTACCTATCATCCTCAAACCAGTGGGTTAGCTAAAGTTTCTAATAGAGAGATTAAACAAATACTTGAAAAGACTGTAAACCATAGAAGAGTGGATTGGTCCACTAGACTGGATACCGCATTATGGGCTTACAGGACTGCTTATAAAACTCATATTGGAATGACTCCTTACAGATTGATTTTTGGAAAGACTTATTACTTACCAGTAAAATTGGAGCATAAAGCATATTGGGTGATTAAAGAATTCAATTCAAATTTGAAAGATGCTGGTAGAAAGAGATTGTTACAATTAAATGAATTGGAAGAATTAAGAAATGAATCTTATGATAACGACAAAATTTATAAGGAGAAACTAAAGTTATGGCATGACCAAAAGATTAACCAGAAGAACTTTGAACTAGGACAAGAAGTTTTGCTTTACAATATTAGGCTGAAGTTATTCCCTGGGAAATTGAAGTCTAGTTGGTTAGGACCCTTTACTGTGACTCATGTTTATACTTACGGAGCTGTTGAAATTGAAGATCAGAAGACTGGATATAGATTTAAAGTAAATGGACACAGATTAAAACCATATTTTGAGGGTAAAAGACCAAATTTTAAAGAGGTTTTAATGATTAGTCAACCTAAATAAGCCTGAATAGGTCGGGCTAACGACATTAAACCAAGCGCTTTATGGGAGGAAACCCATAATTATCTTTATTTTTATTGCGATTATAGTAGTTTTTATTTGAAATTATCAATAGTTTGTGGTAGTATTGATCTCTACTACTTTTATTTACCCTTGAATCATCATAAAAATTGGATTCATAGTGAAAAATTGGAACGCATTTGGACCAGAGCAAAGCTGTGCAAATTTTGCCTTGGGCGCCGACAACGCCATCAACGCCGCCGACGGCGAGACCAGCCAGATGGTCGTTTATAGAGTTTGAATGGCAGTTTTTGGTGGTTTTTGGGCAGGAGTTACCCCTTTTAGACTCCTAAATTTGATTCCTAAGTTCATATTTCCCCCAAAAATGAAGTGAAACTCCACCAAATTCATTCTTATGGCATCTAATTCCCCTGATAATCCTAGAATGCGAGTGTTCAATTGGAGAAAGTTCATTAGTACGGAAGCGCAGCGAATTTTCAACAAGGGCGAAGAAAAGATTAATCAGGGAACGAGGATTTGTAAATCGCAGATTAAATAATCCCTCGACGGCAATTGAAGAGATGATAGTGCGGCGAAGATGGGAAGTGTTGTGCTATACTACCGCCGCCGTGGTTGTTCCTGTGGTGAAAAAATTTTATGCAAATTTGCATGGAATCAACCAAGGAGTTGTTTATGTGCGAGGTAGATCGATAACTTTTACTCCTGAATGGATCAATGAATTATACGTAATTGAGAGCATTCCTGTCTGTGATTCTTCCAACTTCATCCCGACAAGAAACCAGATGAATGAGATTTACCAATATTTAACGAACGAAACTGAAGACTGGGAATGAGAGAAAACGGGTATGTTAGTTTTTCTGCGACACTCCTAAATCTTGTTTTGAAACACTGGCACTTCTTCATTTCTACGAAACTGTTACCGACAATGAAGATCGGTAAAGTTTCTAAAGAAAGTGTTATTCTAAATTACTGCATCCAAATGGGATTGCCGATCGATATTGGATCAATAATTGTGAAGTCGATTTTGGGCCTGATCTTTCATGGATCAACTTATGGGCTTGGACACCCTTCCACAATTTTCTCACTTTGCAGTCAGTTCCAAGTATCCTATGAAAATTAGGAAAATGTACTTCTACCTTGGAAGCCTTTGGTCCCAACTGAGAGATTCCCAGCTTTTGAAGATGAAAATGACATGACTATTATGATAGATCAATCATCTCAGAATTCACTGCTAATTCAACCTTTAGTTCCGGACAAGACTCTGGTGATCTTGTGTAGAATCAAGAAATTGGAAAAGGAGATACAAAATGTCATGAATGTAATTAATAATATCTCTGATTTCTTTGATCATCTAGACTGGATGATGAAAGAATATTTTTCTCACTCTGGACATATAGATAAATTTAAAATTATACATTTTGCAAACTAGGTCATATGTAAGACCAGCCCTTTTTCAAAATCCATCTTGGACATACCGACCCTTCTATAACGTCTTCGTACATGTGCAATCAATGGGTGATCTTAGAGGAGAATCTAGTACTGAATCTGAAGAATAGTAGATTTATATTGCTACCTGTCTGTCTATGTATGTAATTTGATTTGAACTTTGTATTTGCTTTGCTTTAGAATTATGCTTTTAGATCTCTGCATAGTTGAGACTAAGCATAGAATGTTTTGTTTTCAGCGTTTTGAGTGTTTTGGCTTGGATTGCGACGCTGAATTAATGTATTGAGGTTGAGAAAATAAAAAACTTAGGTGTGTTATGTAACGTAAATTGTAACTCTTTGAATTTATATATAATTGTGATGTTTTTGTGTTGTGAAAGTTTATTTATGATAAGTACATCATTTAATTACTTAAAATTATGTCTATAATGATTGAACGGATGTCGTTGAGGCTTGAAATTGATCAAAATCGCAAAAATCCAGAAATTCAACCAAATCAATAGAGCCCGTCGACGGCGCCCTCGACGCCGCTGACGACGGACTTTTCCCGAGACTTGGGATATAATTTCAATAGAGATCGCTGATGGAGCCGAAGCTCGACGGCGCCGAATACCCCACCGATGGAGAGATCCCAAAAAAAACACCTTTAACCGTGGTTTTGACCAGTCAACCGCCACTATTCATCATCCCCTTCCTCTGACAAATGCGTTTTTTGACCTAGGGCTTGAGATATCTTGGATTGGGAAAAGATCTTGGATTGAGAGGTGATTTCAAGGCATTTAGACATGAGATTTGATCATCTATAGGTAAGAGCTTAACTCCAAGCTAAAAATATTTGATTTTCACCCTGAATTTCTTCCACATTGAGGAGATCCAAAAAATGAGATCCAAAAAATTAGATCCAAAAAATTTTAGAATGTGAAGAAAATATTGGGAAGAAATGCATGGAACTTAGTGTTGAACTCATAGAATTACTCTTGGAAGCCATTATTTGCATATTTGAAGTATATTTTGGAATTTTTCTATAATTGTAATTAGATTGAATTGGCTCCATGACAAAAGAGACGACTTGAGTTCGACGAGTCTCGCTTCGTCAATGCGAAGGCTCAATCGAGATTTACTTCAGTGTTTTAAGGAAAGAAGTGTATACAAGATCGAGTTTTTGAGAGTCCGGGAGGAGAAATTGAACTAGTTATTACCGAGCGGAGGTGGGAAAACTTCTGTTACACCACCAATAAAGCTGCTGCAAATATTGTGAAAAAATTTTATGCCAAACTATTCTATTCTAAAGACAGAATCATTCAAGTGTGGGGATTTCCTGTTAAATTTAATGTCGCCTGCATTAACACCTTTTATGAAGTCTCAGACTCTTATAGTTGTCATTATGAATCCTTCAACACGATGGAAGGCCCCATGAATGATGTGATTAACTTTCTCACTGATGGGAAAGGAACGTGGAAGATTAAGCAACGAGAACGGGTAAATTTTTCTGCTTTCATGTTAAACGCCACCTCTAAAGCGTGACACTATTTTATTTCCTCTACTCTGTAATAGTGAGATAACAAGAGATAGAGCTATTCTGAATTTCTGGATTTAGAATAATAGAAATATAAATGTGGGGAGAATTATTTTTAAGAACATATTGACTACGGTAAGGAGTGAAACAAATGGAGGTCTAGGACATCCTGGCCTTATTTATGCGCTTTGCCAACTTTTTGGAGTGGAAGCTGGAGGTGATGAGGAATGGGTTTACCCTATGAAACCCATTAGTACAGCTAATTTAAGAACTTATGAATCCCACAAAAAATGGAGAACTAGAAGAGGAGTCAAGAACCTTCTACTAGTAGAGATGTCCCCTCTATAAGTTATGACCTTCCGCCTTCTAGCCTTCTAGTTCCCCTACATTTGATGAATGAGTTGACCTTGAAGCGAAAGAGCATAGAATTGATAAGTGAAAGGATTTTCCAAGAAGACTCGCTAACAGAGCTCGAGAAGAACCTGCTAGCAAGATTTATGTAGGCATTCAAATAGATAGCTTATTACGAAGCTCAGCCCCGACACTAAAGAGGTGAGCCTAATGTTACTTTTCCTGAGTGTCCCCAATATACTCAGTATCAGCCCAATCCACCTGCTGATCAAGGAGACGAAGACATAGTTTGGGATTTTGATATCTAATATTAATTAATGTACTTGTACTTTTATTTTTGTAATCTTTTGTAATAGAAATGGATGTTTGGGTGTTTTTGTACTTTCATTTTTATTGTTATGTTGTAGTTGGATAGTTTTTAATTTTTGTTATAAAGTTAATGTGGTAGTAAAATTTGTATGTGTAGTATAATGGATGTTGAGTAGTATTTTGTGAATTGTAATGTAATGTGATTTTTATTTTTGCATTTTAATTGTAATTGTTTTATTTAGTATTGTGGATGTGTTAGTGAATTATTGTATTTGCTTAATTTTTTAGTTTTGTACTTATTTAAAAATTACTTACCCAGCAAATTCTCTAATGATTTATATGTGTAGAAAGCTCCTAATGTTACAGACCAGGTGAAGTAGAAATTTTGAGAAGGACTGCAAAAATTTCAGAATGATGAAAATGCCTAAAATACTGAGGTATGATTTATATTTAAATATTTTTCTTTACACGTGTATCATTTTATATTGAAAAATTTAAGTTTCAGGGAGGGAAGAAAAAGATTAACTATTAGATGTCCTCTATTTAATTATTTTCAAAAATTATTTATGTAGTGAATTTAATTCAGGTAACTATATTTTTGTAACTATTTAAATATTATGGTAGATATAAAGAAATATTTTTGAAATGAAAATTAATATTGTAACTTAAGATATTTAGTATAAGAGAATAAGATTATAGTTAACTATTTAAAGTAAAGGAAACTATATTTTGAAGTATTAAAAATCTGGAAATTCATTTGAGAAGAAAAGATTGGGGTTCAATGAAGTAAAAGCTATGAAATATTTGTAAGGTAAGGAAATACTTTGAGTTTCAAATTTAGGGAAAAAAAGTTGATGTTCAAAATCATTAAAGACTATCCAGATATAGTAATCCTCACTTGAAAAAGAAAAAAAAAAGGGATAGACAACAATCCCTGAAAAGAAATCACTGAAAAGAAAAGAAAAATATTTAGGATTGAAGGCAATCCAAATGAAAAAGAAAAAAGAGAAAAAAATATGAAAGTGAGCAGAAGCTTGAGGATATGTTTAATCAAAAATTGGCTTCACTGGACCTACCTAAAGGGAAAACCTAAATACATTCCTGAACTTATATTTCTGAAATAGATCTTTTACTATTAGTGTTCTCATGAAGTTCCTATCCTTTGAATATTCTAAGGACTTAATATTGCTATATATAGTCATTCTTGAAATGAATTGAAGACTAGAACTCTTAAATTAAACTTGATGACTAGCTTGTAGCTACAGATTAATTTAATTACTTGAAATTTTTTCTGAAAATCTCACTATGATATTTATCTAAATCAAACTTATAGTATTTCTGAATTAAAACTTTACTACCATAGATCATAACTTTTATATAGTACTACAATTACTTGAGGACAAGTAATAGTTAAGTTTGGGGGATTTTGACCAAAGAAAAATAAGTTGAGATTTTCATACTTATTTTATACTGTTTTTGATGATATTGAACTTTAAAGAAAAGTATCTTTGAAGTTTTGTTGCACGAATGATGAATTAGGGTCATTGGAGCAAAAAGATGCAAAAAGGAGGGAATTTGGAGCAAAAAGAACCAAAATGTGAAGATTTGAACTAGGGCGCCGACGGCGAGACCAACGGCGCCGACGATGGACTTTTCCCGATACTCTAGAATTAATTCACTTAGAAGGCCCGCCGACGGCGCCCTCAAGGCCGCCAACGGCAAGCTCGCCCGTTCTCGACAGTTATGTCCAAATATGCATTGGATGAGGATCAATTTTGGAGGGGTGCTTAAGTAACTCTTGAAAAAACTCATCCACATCTTTAAAGAGAAGACTTTGGTCAAAAATAGAGAAGAGAGGCTCAAAATTGAAGCTTGAAAAAAGTTTAGAGAGTGGAATTCTTCGAGAGATTGTAAGAGTGGAGAGAAAGTGAAGATTTCTTCCTCCTTGTCGCTTCGAAGAAGAATTCTGTGTGTTGTAAAGAAAAGAAGAGATTCAAAGGAACTTCGAGGAGTTTTCTTGGGGAGAAATTAGAGATAAGTTTATTTACTTGTTGTAGTTTGTATGATTTTGCTTTTATATATGAATTCCGACTTTTGTTGTGTTTTTCCCATGAGATCTGAGTAGTTTTCTCTGTCTTTCTCCTTGTCTTGAGATTTGTGAAATGGTGATTTGAATTGGTTGAGCCTTGAGAATGTTAAAGAAGTTGTTATGATCTTTTCACTTTGATCTTAATTTACTTTCAATCTGTCCATTTGATTTTGTTAAAATATGTTGAGTTTTACAACTAAAGTGAAGATTACATCCAAGATT
>NW_018220441.1:215365-216213 GCF_001263595.1 Phalaenopsis equestris
TACTCCCTGTGGAATCGATATCTAGGACTCCATTAGAGCCCTATATTACTTGAGCGATACGTATACTTGCATTGATTAGTGTGACTTTACAATTATTGAATATTTTATACATACATCTTTATCGAATCTATAATTGTTCTTAAGTTTTTGGTGTAGTTGCTGAGGATTTAATTCTTTTAGCAACAGTACTAAATACTTATATTTTTAAGCATAAATAAAGTCGCTGTCAAGTTTTTGGCGCCATTGTCGGCGAGTAAACAAATCCTGTATATCCATCTAAAAAGCAATAGTATTTGTTCACAGTATTTGTTCACAGCCTCCATCCAACAATTGATCTAGAAAGGGCAAAGGAAAGTTATCTTTCCAAGTGTCAAGATTTAATTTTCTATAATCAATGCATATTCGCCACCCTGTAACTTGTCAACCAGGTATTAATTCATTATGTTTATTCCTTTTTCTTCAACAGTCTCTTTTTCTTCAACAGCCACTCCTTTCTTCGGAACATAGTGAATTGGGTTTACTCAAGCACTATCTGAATTAGGATATATAATTCCAGCATCTAACCACTTTAAAATGTCTTTTTTAACAACTTCTTTCATTATTGGGCAACTTCTTTCTTTTAACAACTTCTTTCATTATTGGGTTTAATATTCTCTAAGGATTTGCTTTAGGTTCATACTGTTCATTTACTAAAATTACGTGCATACAAATTGAAGGAATAACTCCTTTAATATCTGCTGAAGTCCATCCAAAAGCCTTTTTATACTTTTTCAACATCTCTATCAACTTTTGTTCCTGAATTTTAGTTAACTCAGAAGATATAATAATAGGCAATGTAGATGACTCTC
>NW_018220441.1:216244-238100 GCF_001263595.1 Phalaenopsis equestris
TCAGGTGGTTTAATACTTGAAGGAATAAGATTTTCACTATCATTTTCCAGCAAGTCTAATGCTTCAAATTTGCCCTGAATATAATTTAAATCTTCTTCTTTTACTTCATTTTCAGTATAAAAAAATTCTCCTTGCTTTAATTTATCTTCGAAATTATTCTTAAACTGTTCATTACTTAGATAATCAACTACTTCCATTCTGAAACATTCATTATCTTTTTCTATTGCAGGATATTTCATAGCTTTTGCTATATAAAATTTATTAAATTTCACTTCTTGATCATTCTTGATCATTAACTCTCAATATTAATTCTCCTTTTTACACATCTATTACAACTCTCCCAGTTGCGAGAAATGGTCTCCCTAAATTAATGGGAATCTCTTTATCTTCCTCCATATTCAATACTATAAATTCTACAGGAAAAAAAATTTATCCACTTTTACTAGCACATCCTTCTATAACTCCTTTTAGATAAGTTATTGATCGATCAGCTAACTGAAGAGTTACAGTAGTAGGGGAAATTTCTCACAAATCTAAACATTTAAAAAATGATAAAAGCATAAGATTGATACTCGCTCCTAAATCACATAAAGCTTTTTCGTAAAACTTTTCTCCAATTGTACAAGGTTTAGTAAAACTACCAGGATCTTTTAAATTTTCAGGAAGCTTTTTCTGAATAATAGCACTACACTCTTTACTAAGTGCGACGGTCTCATGATATGTAAACTTCTTTTTTTGTTTAATACATCCTTCATAAATTTAACATAACTTGACATTTGTTCCAAAGCTTCAACAAAAGAAATATTTATCGTTAACTTCTTAAAGATTTCTAAAAATTTTGTAAATTGTTTATCTTTATTCTTCTGTTTCAGTCTTTGAGGAAATAGAGGTAATAGTTTTTCTACAGGGCTCTATGTTTGTTCATTTTCTTGTTGATCATTTTTCATTTCTTCCTTTTCTTCATCAACTTCAGTTTCTCTTTGGATCCTTGTTTCAACTTCTTTTCTACTTCGTAATTGAATAACTTTAATTTGTTCTTTATTTTGATCTTTTGGATTAACTTCCACAGTACTTAGAAAAATTCAAAAAGGCTTATTACTAAGTATAGTAGCAATATGTCTTAATTGATTTTTAATATTAATAATAGCAGCCCCTTAATTCTATATTTGATTTCTCATATTCAACATTACTTCTTCCATCGTCAACTTCTTTTCCTTAACTTGTGGGTTAGGGTTGAAGTTAAATCCCTGAGGATAATAAGGTAAAAAATTAGGATTTCCTTGATTGTTCAAATTTTCGGATTTAAATATCCAGATGGATTCACTGAATTATTATAATTATTCTAATTAAAATTAGGGTGATTTTTTCAACCAGGGTTAAAACAGTTAGAATAGGGATTATTATTTTGATTATTTATAACATTTAAAGTTTCATACGACGATTGAGTATCAATAATCTGTCCTAGTGAATTCTTCTCTAATGGGGGTACTTTAGAATAATTCATTCCCATTTTATCAATCTTTTTTGAAATAACAACAATTTGAGATGCAAAAATAGAAATTGCATCAGAATCATGAATACTAGCTACTCTCTTAGGATTTAACCTTTCAGAGGGCCATTGAAAATTATTAGTAGTCATTTCCTTAATTAAAGAATGTGCTTCATCAAAAGGTTTTGCCATTAATGACCCACCTGTAGTAGTATCTATAATAAATATCAGTGATCCTACTAATCTATTATAAAATGTTTGAATTATTAACCAATCTGGTAAAACATGATGTGGAAATTTCCTAAGAAGTTCTTTAAATCTTTCCCAGGTTTCATGTATTGATTCCTCTTCAAACTGACAAAAAGATGTAATATCATTTCTAAGCTTAGCGGTTTTCGAGGGTGGAAAATATTTAGCCAAGAATTTTTGTGATGAAAAAAGAAAAAGTCTAGGCCTAACAACATCATTAGACACTCCATCATATTTAAGTGTAGCACAAATTTCAAGAAAACTAGCAAGATGTAAGTTAGGATCTTCAATAGGTGTTCCTCCAAACTGATTATTTTGTATGATTTGGATAATAGCAGGTTTAAACTCAAATGAATTAGCAGCAACATCAGGATTTTGAATAGTCATGTGAAGTTCATCTGCTGTCGGATTCACATAATCTTTTAAAGGTCTTTGTAGATTTTAATTTATTGGATTATCTAAGTTATTCGCCATTTCTTGTAAATTTTCAATTTCTCTTTCTTATTTTTGAATTTTTCTAATATTACGTTCTAATTTTGAATCGTAAGGTAATAAACCTTCAGATCCAATATTTTGCATAAACAAATAAAGCAAGCAAAGTAAAACACTATAAAAAGAAATTTCTTTTTGAATTTTTTATTTTTAATTTTTTTATATATATTTCTTAATAATAATAATTTTTTATGGTATATATATTATCTCTAAATTTTCTAATTTATCAAAACTATTTAATTCAACCGTTACCTTTCCCGGCAACGTCGCCAAAAACTTGATCCAACTTTTTTGTTGCGATAGATTGTGTAAAATTTAATTAACTATAATCAATTAATATTCTTATTCTATGTAAGTATACGTATCGTTATCAAGTAATAATGGATTTTCTATCTAAGCCCCAAGTATCGATCCTACGGGGAAGGTTTAAATTGGAAATGAAAAATTTGCTAGGAAATTTACAGAAAGTCAATTGAAATCACGGTCACTAATGTCAATTGTTGAGATGTAATCAAAATTAAATTTCTAAACTATTATCAAATCAAATATGCAAAATTTAAAACAGTAAATACTAATCTATTAACTATGTTTATGTAACGAAGATTCTTATGTGAAAAAGCATCATTCCCACTACAATGAGGCTATGATAAAATGAGATGAGATAAATGTTCATAATATGTTCTGTACCAAATAGGAGCAATTTTAATTCTCTACCCTGATACAGTGCATAAGAAATCATTGGTTAATCTCAGTGTTTAGTTCCTAAATGCGTGGTTAGGCTAGGAGGATACCGACTCCCACTCCTTCCCTTCACTTGAAGGCTAGCTCTCGCTTCAGCTTTTAAATACTAATACTGAATTGATTGAAGATTTTAGTCTGTCACCCTAAAGGTTCTCCAATTCTACACCCAACAAAGAATATTTTCCAATTTATTTTCACTTAATTCCATAAATGATGTTCTCCTTCATGGAATTAAATGTGAACCTTACTTTATTATAGAACTCATACTCTATTTCCCGGATCGTATGTTTCACAACACATTTTAGCAATTCAATTGGCTAGAACGAAAAGTAAATGAAGGACGGAGGGAATCATCACAATTTATTTTACAATTTAATATTGACACATTCATATTATCTCTTAATTTCATCATATCTCAGAGTGGGGAGAAAGATAGAGAGAACTACTCAGACTTCATGAGAAAGAAATAACAAAAAACAAATTTCATATATAAAATAAAGTTCATACAAACACTAACAAACAAATAATAATTATCTGAAAACTCTTTCTCAAAGCAAATCCTTTGTAGCCTTTCTTTAGATATGCAGGAAGAAGATATCTCTCACTTTTCTCCTTCTCTAACACTCTTACAGAAAGTTTCACACTAAATCTCACCTAAAAAACTCTAAACTATGAAAACAAAATCATTAATTGACTCCAATATGGAAGTGGAATGGAATGATGTGGTGAGATAAATGAAAGTAGAGTGAAAAACATAGAGGAGCTCATTTTTTGATCAAATTCGGCCCCAAATAGAGCCCATGGTTGATTCTCCAAGAGGTGCCTCCAAAAACTCTTTAAAAATCATCCAAATACATCAAACCTTCTAGAAACGGGGTCTGAACCGTCTTTGAAGTCGTCGCCGCTAGTCTGATGCCATCAGCACTGAGAAAAAAATATCCACGTTAGTTTGTTCTGCACCATCGAGGCTAACCTCGGCACTGCCGCCACTGAGTATTTCTTCAAAAACGTCATTTTGACTTCAAATTTTATCCTTTTTACTTTCTTTTTGCTTTAAGTCCTAAAAATCAACAACCTGCAAGAAAACATCAAATTTTCTTCCATTAAAGTGCAATATCATCAAAAATAAGTATAAAATATGGGTCTAAAAATGTATATATTTTTGGTGTATCAGCAAGCTCTTATAGTTAATTACATCTTATATAACTGAAGTTACTTAAGAAGACTGTAGATAAAAATCAAAGGATATTCTCTTCAAGAAGTTCAAAGGATAGGACTTTTCAACGAGATCTGACAAGGAGGTGTGATGACAAGGAGGTGTGAAAGGGGAATGACTCAAATTTAAAACATTTATTGTTGGAATTCAAAGGTTTGGAATCCGAAAGAAAAGAGACTAGGGGATGTCACAAATCCTGAGGAGAACTTTGGAGAACTTTGCAAGCTATCCTATGGTTTGGTTTTAATTTAGAGGAGAAATATTTAAATTTTTCATCCTACCAATTTTATTAATTAGGGCTTACATTCATGTTAGACGATCACACAAATAACTTGAAAGATGTGAGGGTTTAAGTCGTAACGAACGACAACCTTGGAATCTTAAAGCGATTTTGGGCTTATATTGTATAATAGAGTTGTACAAAGGCTGAACGAATAGTTGAGGATTTATGTTGCACTAGGAGGACAACCTTAAAGTCTTATGACTTGTTGTTTAATTCTAAGGAATGGTTTAGCTGGTGCAGACATGTTTTGTTGTTGAACATGTTCATGTTGCCCACAATGCTAGCTCCAAGATCCTCATTGTGGTGAGTTTAAGTTTTCGAATATGTCAGGTCCTGATTTTAAATAAAATTTTTCCTATGATTGTGGTTATTTAAATCTTATGGGGAATATTAAAGTTGATTAGAGCGACACCAGTTAGGATCTTACAGTTCCTTTGTTTCAGCACAATTATTTTCTTTTGGATTCACTTAGTCCAATTGAATTTACTAAACTCAACCCAATGAGTTCCACACTTTCATTCAGACAGTGGTAAATCTTTTTAGCAACTGTAGGTTACCTCCTCTGAGGGATTCTCGATCATCCGATAGAAACATCTTAATTTAGTTGCAATTTTTCTTTTATTTTTTTGGTGATTAAATTTTAAGTTCTCTTATATTTTTACTGTTGTGGCAGTGAATTTTATCTTGTTTAATTTTTAGTTTTGGTCTTGACATGCAGGGTGACCTTAAGCATGCCAGCAAGAACCAAGAGGTACGAAAAGTAAATACAATACCTTAAAAGTGTACCTATCGATTCTTCTCACACCTCCACCTGAAAGGTTAGCTTTAGCAACATGTATATAATTTTTACAAGGAATTCAAATTGCAGGATTAGATGAAGGTATAGCTTCCAATTCCAAAGTTATGACTTTATCGAGCCTTGGAAGATCTTAGTGGAAGATTTTAGAACAAAATATAACAAGTTCAATTTGTCCTTCACAAGTGCTATGAGGATGACCATGAACCACTTTGAAGGTTTCTTGAAATATTTTGAGTTTGTTTTGAACTTATCATATTCTTCTATTGTTCATCCAAGGTTAAGCTAAAATTATCCCATTGCTCAAGGAAACTTGATGTTCTATTTATCTCAAGGCTAGGACATTCCATTAATCAATGGATTCTTCATTTAAGAGCTAAAGGTTTTAGTTTCTAAAGTTAAAATTGAGCTTGTAGTGTAAAGAGGTGTTAATCATCAATCATGTTATCTTCTAAATCTGATCAAATGAGTTTAAGTGTCAAGCCTAGGTCACTGCCAAGCCATGAACAAGCACAATAGGTGAAATGGTAATTAACAAAATTTCAACTTAAATGTCATGCATTCTTATTTTAAGATCACATTGTCATCAATCATGGGCTTAAAATTAATGAAATATCATCTTTATAACTCAAACCCATCACTTGAGAATCATTTAATTTTGATTCTCTTCCAAGTCAAGATAATTAATGAAATTACAACTTTGTTCTTATTATGGAAAAGGTGGGGAATGAGTTTCTAACTTTTAATCCCATTGTATTTCAATCATCCAAAAATGTTTGTTAGGATCAAAATTGCCACCCTTTCCCTCTAATTAATCTTAAATTTTTATTAAGGCACTAAAATCTAGAGTAACCCTTTTGCCTTTGAGGCTCTTCACTTCATAACTCATTAATCAGAATTCAAATGACTTTGAGAATTTAGAGTGTCCTGTCCATGGGTTAATTAAAACAACAGAGGAGAAAATGTGGGTTTTCAAATTTTAATTTAATTTAAATAATCACTTAAATTTAAAAGGTAGTATTTTCAAAGTTGATTTTACTTAACTATCCAAAATAGAGTTTTTATTCATGAGAAAATTATTAGGGGTCCCCTTAGGTTAAAGAAACACTTTGATAAAATTCCATGATTTTTTGAATTAAATTCCTACCATTATTATTTAATTAGGAATCAATTTTAATAATTCAATTAAATGTAAAATAATGTTTTAATTAAAAAAAATTATCTTTATATTTTTATTAGACCTCTCTGAGTTTAAAGAACTTAGAGAAACAAATTTTGTATTTTTATGATTTTTAATTTATTTGTTACAATTATTTTAATGGGAAAAAAAGGAAAATTCATTTTTAAGCTTTTAAAAAATTATTTTAACTTAGAAATATTAGGAAATATATCTTAATGAGTTCTAAGTGATTAGGAAACAATTAAGAACATTTTGAAATATTTTTGTAATTTTGGAATTTTTAACTATTTTTAATTATTTTTAATTTGAAATACACCTCTTTTTGGATTGTCTTTCTGTTGATGATTATTTGATATATCAGAACCTTGGGGATAGGAAAAGATCAATTTCAAGGGATCCATCACAACTGTTATGGCAATTTATATAAAAAATGTACAATGTTAAATGGTTTTAGATTCATTTTGTAAACTGGAGTTTGTATGTTATGTAATTTTTTTATGTCATTGGGGAATGTCTATCATATATATCGTGAAATGTCTGTCTATCATAGATATTATAGAATGTCTGTCCGTCATAAATATCATGGAATGTCTGTCTGTCATAGATATCATGGAATGTGTGTCTATCATAGATATCATGAATGTTTGTCTGTCATAGATATCATGTAATGTTTGTCTGTCATAGATATCATGGAATGTCTTTATGTCATAGAAATTACAGAATGTCTTTCTGTCATATATATCATGGAATGTCTATTTGTCATAGATATTATGGAATGTCTGTTGTAGCTGTCATATAATGTCTATTGTGAATGTCATGGTATGTCAATAGTAAATGTCATGAAATGTTTATCATAGTTATCATGGAATTTCTATCATATATGTCATGGAATGTTAGTAAAAAATTGAAATAATAATAGAAGATTGATCAAAAATTGATTTTACTCTTATTTTTTAGCTTTATACTTGTATAATTAGGATATAAAAATTCCTGTAAGCATTTTATTTCCATTTTCATTCCTTCTTATTTATACATGTTGCTAAACTGTTTAATCTTGTTAAAAAAATTTAAGTTTGGGGGGGGGGATGAAAAATATTTTCAAAACTTGAATTTTATTTGTTCTCAAATGTGCTACAAATGAATTTAATTTGAAAAGAAAAATGATCATGTAAAAATGATCATGTATAGGAAGTAAATTTTGATTATAGAAATGAGTAAGAGAATATAGTTAAAATTCTGAGTAACGAAGAAAAACTTTCAGTTAAAAATTTTTAGTGTAGAAAATGTTAAATATAGTGTTACTATCTTTAGTAAAAAATACTTTATTTTTGAAAAATTTAGAAAATTTAGACTTTTATTTTGACTACTTAAATTTCTTTTATTAAAATGATTTTCAAAACTATTATTATGTTTACAAGTAAAAGATTTATATCAAGACTTTGCTTTAGGAAAGGAGAAATGAAATTCAAAATTATTAAAGGTCTATCCAGATATAGTAAGCCTTTCTTGAAAAAGAAAAGAAAAGGAAAATAAAAAGAAAAGAAAATAAAAGAAAATAAAAGAAAAAAAAAAGGGAGGAGAAGCTTGAGGATTGCCTAATTAAAAATTGTCTTCACTTGAATCAACTTAAATAAGAAGGCTTGGCTACATTTTCTAAACTTATATTTCACAACTCTTAAGCTTAAGCGTATAATATAGTAAGTAAAATTATTCTTTATAAAAATTTTTAAGTGGAGATAATAAAAGGACTAAATTCTAAACTTGGAGAATCTACAATATTTCTGAATTAGATAGGAACTAATATTTTCATCTTTCTTAACATTAAAAATTTCTAAACTTTAAGTTGGTCTCATTTACTGAATATTTTATCTAAATTGGACTACTATATTTCTAAATCTAAATTTTAGTAACTTCTAAAGAAACTCATATATATATCATACTTATTTAATTTTTAAAGATTGAATTGTCACTTAAGGACAAGTAACACTTTAAGTCTGGAGGATTTTGATACACCTGAAATATATAGTATTTTTAGACACATTTTTATACATATTTTTAAGATATTGCTCTTTAATGGAAGGTATTTGTGTGTTTTTCTTTCAGGTATAAGTAAAAATGTTAAGAAATACTAAAAGGAGTGAAAAATGATCAATTTTAGAGCAAAAATATGAAATTTGTGCAAAAGCGCCGGAGGGAAATAATCTTTGAAAGGTGTATAGTTAAAGGACTTTAGAGTGACAGGTTAAATCCCCCAACTTGATTTATTGTTTTAGGTTTAGATTCGAGATGTTAGCCCACAGGTGGAGAGAATCGAGGGAACTCTAGATTGAGAGCTAGTATCTTCCTTGCCTAGCCGGTCTTCCGAACACTTCAAATTCTTAATTCTAAATTAACCAATGTTATTTATAGCATCTCTAGTAAGGCTAAAGAATATTATTGCTCCAATTTGGAAAAACTTAATTTACATACATTCATAATAGAATTTCTATACTTATTACTGATTCATGAAAAGGAGAAAAAATTTTTCATATTCTGTGTTTTTCTTTTACAAAAACTCAAGTTTTTTAGAAGTTGTTACTGTTTTGTCAATTTATCAAAAATACCAAAAAATTTTAATTTTATGTACTGTCAAATTATTTATAGTTTATGTAATTGTCTTTTTGAAATAAAATTTTGTTGTTTGAAAGTGCATATTGCTAATTTTCCCGTGAAATCGATATTCAGGGCTTAATTAAAATGTCATATATTACTTGATAACGATATGTATGCTTGCTTAGTCAGTTTTTTGTACTGTTAGAAAGTAAGGAAATTTAAGTGAAAATATTATCGCATACATTTTTATACTGTTGCATATAAACAGTTGGGATTAGTTATCTCATCCGAGGGACTTCTATAAATTGAAAAGATTGTGTTATGCCTTTTGTCTTGTTTTGAAAAATGTTGTTTAACTTTGAAAATATATTTTTTTTCATATAAGCTAAATAAGTGCTCGTAAGAAAGTGTTGTAATGTAAATAAATAAAATTACATTGCATATTTTGTAAATGCGTACCAGGGCCTCTGCTATCGCTGCATGGTTAGCATCATGAAAGCATAATATTATGTAGAGAATGTAATAAATTGCAGGAAAGCATACATGAGCATCCAATACTTAAAAAGTCAGAAAATTGAGTCGTAGCAAAACACGAGCTTGTAAAAGAAAACCTGTAGTCACATATGGAAGATCGAGACTAAATGTAAGACATTGGTAAAGGTGGGGGCTCAGAGATGGACTGTGTGTTTCTCGACCTTGAGTGAGAGTTACCAACTCTATAATCTACGGAGGAAAGTCCTAACCTTGATCAAAATGATTAACCGTGGACCTTTATAAGTTTTCACTTTTAAATTTAATTTTCATGCCAATAAAATGTACTTTATCATGTAAAGAGATTTTTGTTGCAAAGGGAGTTTTCATTTCAAAAATTTTGTAGAGTGGTGTGGTGCACAAGTTAATTAATTTAATCATGTTAGAACTACAAACAACCTAAGAGTATCATAGGCAATCATCTTCTTAAGAGTCGTTGAAAATTATTATCAGTTTTTATTCTATCTTCTTTTATTAAATTTCCTTGTTGTAGGAGATACTATTATAAATCTAACATCGTCTCCCTCATTTTAGCTCTCATTAGCATTAATGTCGTTGCCCTAGCCACCTAGATATTAGACTTACACAAGCCCGATGATCCATATGTGGAAAAAACAAAATATCCCCAATTGCTCACAAGGATTTAAATAACTTAGAGAAGACTAAAATCCTTGAGCGTTTGGTCAGTTAATATAGGATAAGTAGTGTAGGGCATTCCTATTGATTTAGATGAATTATAGGGTATCGAGACATGACTTGGTGGGTCTGTAAAAGTTTTAATGGATGATTTTTCTGGAACAAAGCATAATAGGCTCAGTTTTCCTTCAAAATATCCAAAAGATCATAAAAGTGTTCGAGTCATACCCCATACAACCTGTTAAAACCCTTCTTTGAAATGTTTCGAGTTCATTTGAACTTATTTTGTTGCTCAATTAATCATCTGAGGTTAAATCTAAATTAAATGAATAATTTATCTTGTGCTTAATGAACCTCAATATTTGAATTATCTCATTAGAGGGGTACTCAGACATTCACTTGATGTGTTATTTAAGAGTTATGTAGGTGGATACCCATAAGGCAAGATCAAGCCAATAAAGATCTTGAACCCATGATCAAAGTTGGGCTTGCATTGTTTCAAGGTTTTCATGATTAATTAAGTTTCTCTTTTCTAAACCTCATAAGACAAATTTAAATCAAGCCTAGCTCACTACTAAGCTCTTAAGTCCAATCTTCGGAGTAAATTTATAATAATCAAAATGATAAATTAAATGAAATTCAATTCTCATTAAAGGGTCAAACTTATCATTTTATGACCAATTAGGGGCTCTAAATGAGTGCGTTATTATCTTCCTAGCTTAAGCTCATCACTTCAGCATCATTCAATTAAGCTAGCTTCCAAACCTAAAAAATTTATAAACTTACTTTTTTACATTATTATGAAAAAGAAGGCAAGTTGGTTTCTATCTCTTAACTCATTATGTTTCAATCATCCAAAAAAGTTTATTACAATCAAAATTACCTAATTTCCCTTTGACTAAACCTAAAACATAATTAGGGCATCAAAATTCCAAAATTACCATTTTGCTCCTAGAAATTTTTACTTCATAACTCATTGAACTGAACTCAAATGACTTTGAAATATCTATGGTACCCCACTCATGGGTCAATTAAAATATCAGAGGAGAAGTTATGATATTTTTATTTTTATTTAATTTTTTAATAATTATTTTAGCTCAAAATAATGATTTTCAATTTTAATTTATTTAATTAATCAAAGTAAAGTTTGTGTTCTTAAGAAAATTATTGGAGGTTCACCTAGGTAAGAGGACCACTTGGACCATATTTCATGATTTGTTGAAATTATATTCTAATTATTATATTTATTTATTAACAGAAGTGATTAATTAAATGAAAAATATAATTTAAATTCTAAAACAACTTTTTATATTTCAATTAAATCTCTCTAAGTCTAGAGTACTCAGAGAAAAAAATATTTCATTTATAATTGTTTTCATGAAAAATTAAGGAAAATACATTTTTTAGCATTTAAAAATACATAACTAAATTAGAAAAATTAGGAAAAAAATATTTTAAAGGGTTCCGAATGATTAGGGAACGATTAAAAATATTTTGATACATTTTTAATTATTTTTAATTATTTTTAAAATTCATAAATAACACAAAAATGAACTAATTATTTTAATACCAATTTTATCTTTCTTAGGTGCCCTTGATCGCAAAGAACAATTAAAACTACTTTTCATTGTTTTCCTAATTATATTTTATTTGGTATTATTTTTTTAATGCAAAAATCCCAATATATTTGAAAAATAGACTTTCGTGGATAAATCAATTCAAATGGGTTTCAAATTTTTGCAGAGAGTTGAAATGAACATTACTTATAGTGTGGAATAATTTTTATAAATTTTTAGTTTATGTTATATTTATTTAAATTTTTATGAGTTTCAGTGACTTAATTAGCTATGATAAATGTACATAATTATTTAAACTCATCTTAAATCTTTTCTAGAGTAATCTGAGCACATGGAATCTATTAAAACAAATCTCATATTTTTCATATTTATATTTTAGTTTACATACTCATCTCCTTATCTTTTCTAGAAGACTTTAAAGTGACAGGCTAAAGCCCCGGCTTATAGTTTTAGGTTTTGATATGAGATGTTAGCTCATAGATGGAGGGAGAAGAGGGAACTTTGAAGTGAGAGCTAGCATCTTACCTGCCTAACCCGTCTTCAAGACTATTCAAACTTTAAATTAGTCAATGTTCTTTATAGCATCTCTAGTAAGGGTAAAGAATACTATTGCTCCTATTTGACACAACACAATTTGAATACTTCCACAACAGAATTCCTATATTTGTTACTGTGTCATGATAAGAAAAAATATATTTTATTTATTTTGCCTTCATTTTACAAATATCTAGTTAAGTTTTGTTAGTTGTTTACTTTACCTTCATTTAGTAAAAATTACAAAAAAGTCAAATTTTCATTCCTATTTTAGCATCTAAAATTTGAGTAAGAATATTTTGCTAAGCAGAATTTGTTATCTAATTTCTTCTGATTTTTGTTGCATATTGTCTTTTTTCCCCGTGGGTTCCATATTCTGGGCTTAATCAAAAAGTCTTATATTACTTGATAACGATATGTATACTTGCATAGTAACCCATAATTAAATATAATAATTTTATTCTTATTTGCTTTGAGTCAAAATTTTGCCTAGCTATTGCTGGTGATCAAGTTTTTGGTAATGTTATAACGTAAGAATTATAAGTAAGGAGAAATTAAGATTATAACTGTATACATTGTATTTTCATATAAAATCGGGATCAGACTTCGACCAACAGGTGGTGCGGCTTTGGTCTAGGAGTGGGTTTTATGGTTTAATAGATGGGGCTTTCAATCGGGAACTTTCTCTCTTGGTCTGAAGAAGCTTTTGGAAGGTTTAATTGGAAGTTTTGTGGAGTTTAGTGGAATGACAAAATAAGCCCTCGATTTGGGTGCTTAAATTGTTATTGGATAGTGTATTCTAGTGGCTGAAAATGGTGGGATTGATCTCAGGAAGGCTGGAGGAAGCTCTATGAGCAAATTGGAAGGCTCTTCTCAAGTAATTGGCAGCACTCTCCCTTTGAGCATGAGAGAGGATGTTTAAATAGACATGGCCATGGTGGCCAACAGAGCAATCCAGGGGGTGGAGAATGGTGCTTATGTGGAGAGTTGAGCGGCACAATTAGCCAATTGGAATGGGACACAATGTATGGGTGCAAATTAGGTTTTGTCCACAGCGAGAGCATCTCGATTTTGAGTTTTCCAGCCACTAAGTAGGCCGGCTAGGCCAGGGGAGGTGGCTAGCAGGGTTAGAGGAGCCAGAGTGAAGTTTTATTGTGATTAGGATGGAGGTTTATTCAAGTGATGCTAAGCTTGAGTCATTTGAACAAAAATGTGAAGGAATCACTTACATCAAGGGACCCATGGTTTATGTCACCTCTAGGGTGGCCTGAGATGATATTGGTTGGTCCCTATAGTCCAAATGATAGTTGTAGTGTTCCAAGTTGGGCTAGAAGAAGTGGCTCTAAGTGGGTTTAGGGTTGGGTTCAGAAACTTGGATTTGGCTTGGACTTGAGTTTAGGCTTGGCTATAGTTTGGTTTTGGCTCAATTGATTACCCAATTTGCTTTAGAAGATTGTCGTGAGGCATTATGAAGTCAAATGAGTTGAACTTGAGAGGCTATGGTGTTCAATTTCGCAAGATTTGAATTTTTGAACAAAATTGGGGATTTTCATTTGTGTTGGATTTAGGTTAGGATTGAGCTTGGGTCTAGTCCAATTGAAGGTTCAAATTGGTCCATGTGAATGTTGTGGAGAGTTTAGGATTAAAATTTGGGGAAATTGGATAGGTTAGAGAGTCCAATTTGATGGAATTTTGGTTTAGGGTCCAATTGGGGCATTTGTAATAGGCATGAGATTTGGCTTTGAAATTGGGTTCAATTGGGTTAGAATTTGGTTGTAATTGTGCTTATACAGATTGAAATTTGATTTGGATTTGAAATTGGGGAAGTTTGAAATCAATTTAGTGGAAATTGGGGGTGATTTGGAAAGTTTAGGTATTTAGAGGTAAAATTAAAATTTTGGTCAAAATTGGGCTCAATGGGTGGTTGGGATTGGTTTTGAGGATGTTTGGAATGATTTGGGAGGTTTTGATAAATTTTGGGCTATCAAGGGCTTTTTGGAAATTTTGGTGAAGTTAGATGTAATTTGGAAATTTTGAAAATTTTGGGTTGTTTTTGGCAATTTGAGTGATTTGAAATGGTTTGGGATGATTTTTGAAGAAAATTTGAGAATATTGGAAATATTTGAAAATTTAGGGTTCTTGGGGCAATTTGGTAATTTTGGAATAGCTAGGGCCTAAGAGGTCAAAATTGGATATTTATGTAAAATTGGGATCTGATGAAGAATTTATTCACAAAATTACCCTTATGGTGCCATGATACTAAGGGAACCTTATTTTGGATCCTCCATGTGTTGGTTCTCGTCATTCTAGCTAAGTGCTAAGGATTTGGGGAACCATCCACATGAGTCTCCAAAGGAGTAAGGAGATTAGGCTAAGCATATTTGGTTTTAAGGTTTTAAGTTGTGAGTAAATGTGAGGGGTTCAAGTGTGTGTGTGTGCAAAGACTGACCAAAATCACACCACCCAGGGCTAACACTATGGTCAGACAACCCTTTGGGGTCTCCTCTTGAGCTCCCACATGTTAGGCTCCATCCTACTAAGTGCTATAAGTTAGAACCAAACATGTGGAAGTCCAAGAAGAGCAAAGAAGTGTTTAGAATTTCTAGGGGGGTAAGGTTTCATTACCAGTCCTCTAGGATAATCAATAGGAAAGTTCTATGACTAGATCCTAGGCTTCTAATGAAGAAAGACTAGATCTCAACAAAAGTGAGGTCAACATCATTGTATAAGGTTTTATTTTTGTTGAGTAATGATGTAAATCACTTTTTTCTATGTACTCAACGAACAACTTGGTCAACTACTTTGCTGGCAACTTCTCCTCTCAATTCCTCTTCTCCTCTCAATTCCTCTTTATCCTACTGTATACCTAATGGACACAAATGCTTACTTTGGATTACTTATTATTTTTCATTTTATCCCCCTTTATTTTCTCTGTGCTTCGCTTTGTTTTACAAATATCTTGGATCGTAATCTACCCATTTTTTTACTTATTACTTTATAGTCTATCATTAGTTGCTAAAGCTCTGGCTCATCGATATGGGATTTTCTGCGCTAAACCTAAATTGATACTATCTAATCAAACACTAACTGGACTTATTAAGCTACTTGTGGTCTTTATCGTTTGTCTTATTCCAGCACCCGTTAGGATTATTCCACGTGTTGGAGCATTGGTTTATTTGTTATGCGTCAGCCATCCTAGTTTGCTCACAATCTCAATACAATGCACACTCCACAACCTTCTATCATCTAAACATACTACTTGATCTCTAATTTAATAGTTTGGGCTTATAAGCAAGTTGAAGGCCTTCTTTGATCTGGTTTGTTTTTGAAGATCTTTTTTACAAAGAAATTAAATTAACATATATACCACTCAATTTTACTCATTTATAGATCTAACACCTACACGTTTTTTTTATTTTACATTTATACCAATTAAAATATATTACTATTTTAGTTTTTTAAAGTGAAATATATATTTTCAAGCATAAATAAAGTGAAATGTTAAAATTAAATTTTAGAAATTAGTTAATTACATACAAATGAATTTTGTGATAAGTAAATTTTATATATTATCATTTTTAAATATAATTATAATTAATTAGATTATTCTTCGAACTTTGATGCCCACCTTTGGATGATGGGTTGAATGTCTCTCAAGCTTAGTATTTACCGTAGAGTCCCAGTTCCGCTTCCCTTTCGTGCTGCCACCAAGAATTCGTCCCCGCCGCCCGCTCGCCGCTCGCCAACATCTTTGTGCCTCCATTTCATGGGAGTTGAGCAGTGAATACCTTCTCTGGCTCTCGCTCTTGTTGTCTCTCTCTTTTGCATTCCGTGAGAGTTCGAGCGATCTCTCTCTAAGCAATGCCGGAAGCATTATTCATAGCTTCTGCGACTCCACTGACGCTTCAACTGTCCTTCAATGGCGAAAGAAAATGTAGTACAGAGTTTTTCATCGCTTCTGCGAGGACACTTTATTATCCACTATATTCTACGCTTCGTCTCTCACATCGCAATACCTCTCCTTTCTGCTTTCGCTCCCACTCCTCTCCCACTCCAACTAAACCATCATCTAATAAAATTTCTGCCGTCAGTGAAGGGAAGAAGACCGAAGTGACTGAATTAATCTGCGCTGGCTGCGGTGTCTGTATGCAGAACTGGAACCCCAATCTACCCGGCTTCTACAAGACGCCATCCGGTTCAGTTCAGTGACGTTTCCAACGACTTTCCCTTGGATTCCCATGAGTGGTTGGACGAATTAGAAGAAGAATTTGATTATTCTTCTTCAAATTTTGATCTTGGATCTGAAAAAGACAAGCTTTCTGAAGAAGAGGATAGTGGGATCGATTGGAGTTTGGATTGGGACATTGAGGAAGACGAAGACAGCAAGCCGAAGAAGGAATTAGATGGATTCGCCCTTCCTGGTGTTGGGTATGGCAATATTACATCAGAGACGCTGAACATGATGAAGAAGGGAAAGATTTCAAAGACCGAGAAGAAAAATAAAATGAGAGAGGCCAGGAGAGATGAATCAGATTGCTCTGTCACAGTCTGTGCCCGCTGTCACTCTTTGAGAAATTATGGCCAGGTCAAGAACCTTAAAGCTGAGAATTTAATCCGAGATTTTGATTTCGCTCGCTTTTTATCTAAAAAAATTATTAAATCATCAAGCAATGCTCCAGTGGTAGTTATTGTTGTTGATTGCGTTGATTTTGATGGTTCATTCCCGAAACGAGCTGCGAAGTCATTGTTCAAAGCTTTGGAGGTATCCATGAATAGTTCAAAGATGACCAAGCTGCCAAAACTTGTACTTGTTGCAAATAAAGTGGATCTTCTACCCCAGCAAATATCACCAGCAAGGTTAGATCGGTGGGTTCGGCACCGTGCAAAGGTGGGTGGAGTCCCCAAGCTTACTGGTGTTTACCTAGTGAGTGCCCGAAAGGATTTTGGTGTGAGGAATTTGCTGTCATTCATCAAGGAGTTTGCAGGTCCTCGTGGTAATGTATGGGTGATTGGGCCTCAAAATGCAGGGAAGTCTACTTTGATCAATACAATTGCTAAAAAAGAAGAGGTAAAAATGACAAGATTAACAGAGGCTTCGGTGCCCGGTACTACACTGGGAATAGTAAGGATTGCTGGAATTTTACCAGCCAAGGCAAAGATGTACGATACTCCTGGTCTTTTACATCCTTATCTTATGACAATGAGGCTAAACAGAGAGGAGCAAAAGATGGTTGAAATAAGGAAGGAACTGCGGCCACGGACTTACAGGATCAAGGTATGATATCGTTTCCCTGTAGAGAATAAAAGAGCTTTTGAAATCAACCTCAGTAGTAAATATATTTCTGATGCAACCAACTTGATGTCTCCATGTATGCTTCATGTAACATTCAGCTAGCTTCTTAAACTGCAACTAGATTCTTGAAACTTCAAATTCGTGATTTGTAGTCTTCCACATGAAGCACTATTGTATTGTTTTTCCTTATTTGCTTGCCTGAAGAACAGCCAGTGTTGAACTATCCATAACGAAGGAAACAAGCTAAATGATTTGGTTTCCTGTTCGTTTTCTTTCTCTTTGAGCAATGTTCTGTTCATGTCACCGCCCAGCCCTTCAGATAAAAGTTTTAGGCTCAATTTGAGCTCCTTAATGTTTACGAAAGTTCTAGATTTGAGCCCATCCTGTACGTGTAAACTTTGATATCTATTCGAGCAGGTCTACTAATCCTTTGGATAAGTGACTATGTTTAGTATTCTATTATTTTATTCAAATAATATTAAAGGTAATGAGAAATTATTAAAGTACAAAACTGGAGTTTGGTAATGTCATCATAGATGCTCCCTTGTTAGTATTATTTCTTCTGTGCCAGGTAGGACAAACTGTGCATGTAGGTGGTCTGATGAGATTAGATCTAATTAAGTGTTTACAAGAAACAATCTATGTAACGGTATGGGCGTCCCCATTTATTTCTCTACATCTGGGGAACATAGACAGTGCAGGAGAGCTACGACGCAAGCATTTTGGCATCAGACTGCAGGTAGACTTCATTTTTGCACTTGTTTTCTTAGAAGTTAGCCTGATTTACTTTAATTGCTTGTCTGAGATGGCATCATATCTCTATATGATTTGCAAAATATATGCTATTCTAATCATGTTTTTGTCATGAATAGCCACCGATTGGACCGGATCGAGCAACTGAGTTGGGTGAGTGGGAGGCAAGAGAGTTCCATGTCTCTGGAAGCACCTGGGATATAAACAGTGTGGACCTATCCGTTTCAGGACTTGGATGGTTCTCTCTGGGACTGAAATGTGAAGCCACTGTAGTGCTGTGGACCTTCAAAGGCATTGAGGTGATGGAACGAGAGCCTTTGGTTTTGGATAGAGCTCCCTTTCTTGAGAAACCTGGGTTCTTATTGCCCAAGGCTGTGTCAGTTGCCATTGGAAACCAGGTCAAGATGGAAGCAGAAACTAGGAAGAAAAAAGTAGAAGAGGATATTTATTCGAAAGCAAGCTTATGAGAAGAGTATTGAGCTTCTGCAGGAACAGTGTTTTGGTCATGAATGGGGAAGGTATTTGCCAATCGTTGGGCTTGGTACTGGCACAGAGTACTTTTGGCCGATTATACCATTATTTAATTTGTACATCTAAAGCCTATGAGGTACTCCCTAATCTTCTAGTAGAGACATAAAAAGAAGATGAGATGATGTGCTTACTCATCGTATTCGTACAATAAATCTATCTGCTCAGAATGTCAGCATGTAGACGAGTTCAAATGACTGCAGATTTTTTCTGATTATTCATATGAAGCTAAAATTACTTGGTTTAGAAATGCTTCTTTCATTGTTTATATTTTCTCGGAGATTTGATCCCAGTTTTTTTTGTTCATATTCTTCCACCTTAGCTAGATGGTGGCTGGTGGCCTTAGTTGTGCGCTCAAACTGGATGGGAGGAGTAATAATCATAATTTTAATGCGCAGGAGCAGTGCCTATCTATGAATCGTAATGAATTATATCAATGGTATTTATTTTATTTCTTTTGAAATTTAATTCTGATTTTGCTGCAAATTTTCTGATATTTTGTTAAATATTTTGTTATGCTAACTATAATGTTTTTTGGATGTCTGGTCATGGCATCCAAATGTTGTCTTTAAAGTGTACTCTAATATGAACTGTGACCTGCTTGAAAAACACATCAGTAGGTTTAGGGAGAAATTGTATTGGGCTTAGGGAGGGTACCAAGTCAGCTGAACAAATGCTTTGGAATTGTTATATTTAGGATCGTTTAGGGGTAGCTGCAGCTTTTTGTGAAGATAATTGTAAAGTTATGTTGTGGTAAAACCCTTTTAGAAACTTATAATGGCGATTAGAAATAAAGTTTTTTTTTGTCCCAGAAGTTAGATGAAACTTTCTTACAGTTACCATTTTCATAATAATGATTGCATAAAAAACTATTCGCCATAGAAATTTTTAGAATACAATCAGAAAGCACTTGCCCAAATATAACTATGATTGTGGTTTAAAACACAGCACAA
Source organism: Phalaenopsis equestris (assembly GCF_001263595.1). Taxonomy (NCBI): domain Eukaryota; kingdom Viridiplantae; phylum Streptophyta; class Magnoliopsida; order Asparagales; family Orchidaceae; genus Phalaenopsis; species Phalaenopsis equestris. The sequence goes on from NW_018220441.1 coordinate 236,088, forward strand.
CCAACAGTTGTCCCAATCAGAGCCTTAATTTAACAACATTTGCTGGTTTGAAACATTGTTATCGGACTGCATCTATTTATATATTACATCTTGCTATAGCCTAGGCATGACATTTTTTTGTTTGGAAGGGATGTTATTGTTGAAAGAAAAATTTGTATCAAGACTTGGGAACAACATAGAGGAGAAAAACCCCTTGATTTAATCTCCTTTGCGAGCTGCATTTTATAAATTCTTAGGAGTAGCTCATGTGGAGAATGCAAGAGATAAATAGTAACTACAAGTCCAGGAAAATTAATGTGTAATACCCTTCCTTAAAAAAAAATAAAAATAAAACCTGGGACAAAAATAGCCTGCGGTGGGCCATAACTAGTATAATTTCAATAATTTGTTGGATTTTTATTGCTGCTTTCTTTATCAAGGCTAAAATAAGTGTTTACCATATGGAAGTTATTCAGAGCTTGGCTCAAACATGTGATTTCGCTTCGGTGAAATGCTTTGATCTTCTTTGTTAGTTGAATTTTCTTGACGTTTAGAATAGACCTTAAAATCTAATTTGTTGTATGCGACTGGAAAATTTTCAGTACAGCAAGGGGAATGACATTCAGATAAATTAGAGAAAGATGAAGGCTTAGATTAAATAGGGTATATTAGCTAAAAAGCTCATATTTTCTAAGGGATGTAATAGAGATATGCCTATTAATTGAGTAGGCTTTTTGGTTTTAAAATGATTTTACAAGGGTTTTTGAATTTTGAGGTTCTAGATGGCATGCGATTAATGAGGTACATATCCATAAAAAATTAAGAATTAGAGAATAGACTCGTTAAAAAAAAATTTATAGTGAATGGATCATATATTAAAGATAATTGTGACGATCACATTTACATTTTGTTATGATCCAAAAAACATTATTGATTTTTTCTTGCATTAAAATTCTCACCAAGAAGCCAATAGTTGGGTGGAGAAAACAAAAACTCTAGGCTCTTAAGTGAAAACTAGCAACCACCCTGATAATGCTTTGATAGAATCATATAAACTCCTTAATTTAGGATCAACCACTATCATCATAAGTGAAATCTAATCTTTTGTTAATAGCTATATTAATTTTTCCCGTCATTAATTGTAGGCTTTCTTAATTAATTTATTTCACTTTGAAAGTATAAATAAATTTAGTTTAATTTTTCGTTATGTTGATCTTCCATATTATATTTAATTGATCCACTTTGATGATATGTGATACATCTAAAATATATAGTATTTCTAGACTAATTTTTATATCAATTTTTGAGATGTTGTGCTTTAATGGAAGATATTTTTGTGTTTTTTTCTTGCAGATATAAGTAAAAATGGAAAATGCTTAAAGGAGTGAAAAAGGATCAAATTTGGAGCAAATAGGTTAAAAATTATTGGAGCAAAATGGTAAAAAAATTGTGCAAAAGAGTTTTAGCGCCTAAGCGCCGGTTAAATAGAGAAGTCTGCGTCTAAATCTGGCGCTTAAGCGCCGGATCCGGCCGGATCCGGCGCTTAAGCGCCGGTTAAATAGAGAAGTCTGCGTCTAAGCGCCGAGACCCCTCGCTTAAGCGCCGGTGGCAGGTACTAGACGAGTAAAATCGATTTTCACAAATTTCGAAGAGATTTTTGAGGCACCCATTGGCTTAATAGGTGGTTGTAATCACCATGGACGAAAATTATCATGAAAGGATGCGTCTATTGGGCAAATACATCGAATCAAGACGCATTTTGAAGAGATCCCAACACCACTTGGAAAACTTTAAAAGAAAGAAGAGACGACTTAGAAAAGAGTCCTGAAAATATTGACAAGTTTTGAATGTTCTTTTTTGGGGAGTTAATTCTGAGAGATTTTCACAAACTACTTTTTATTTACTTTATCCTTTTTGTTATTTTGTTTTGAGTGATTGTAAAAGAGAAGAGATTCAAAGGAACTTCAAGAGTTTGGTGGAGGACTTAAGATACATTTTTATCTTTTTTTATTTTAGACTACTTTTGGTTTTAAT
>NW_018220441.1:238167-245548 GCF_001263595.1 Phalaenopsis equestris
TGCACTTCATTTACTTCTTGATTTGGCCAATCCAGATGTTAAAATTTGTTGTCAGAACATGTAAGAACCGCGATGGTATTGTCTCAGTCAACAATTGGAAAGAATCACATGAGGTTGTATGAATGAGAATGTAGTTCATATGATTGAGGGCAAATAAATAGGGAAGTATTCATTGATGGGTGTAGAGTTAGAGGACTTTAAAGTGTCAAATTAAAGCCCCCAACTTGGATTATTGTTTTAGGTTCTGATACAAAAATGTTAGCCCCCAGGTGGAGGGAATCGAGGGAACTCTGGAGTGAGAGCTAGTTTCTTCCATGCCAAGCCGGTCTTCAGAACTATTTAAACTTTAAATTAGCCAACGTTCTTTATAACATCTCTAGTAAGGGTAAAGAATATTATTGCTCATATTTGACACAGCACAATTTGCATACTTTCATAATAGAATTCTTATACTTATTAATGATTCATGATAAGAGGAAATATTTTTTTCATATTAAATATTTTTCTTCTACAAAAACTTTAGTTATTTTTTTACTATTTCGTTAAAATATCAAAGATACAAAAAATATTTTAATTTTAAATTCCTACATAAATCCTTTTATGTTTAAGTAATTATCTTTTTAAAAATAGAAAAACTTTCTAAAAAGTGCATATTGCATAATCTTCTCTGTGGGTTCTATATTCAGGTCTTAATCAAAAAGTCTTATATTACTTGATAACGATAGGTATACTTGCGTAATATTCAAATATAAATATATATAAATTAAAAAATTAAATTCTTATTTTTCTTCATAATCAAGTTTTTGGTTTTGTTGCAAAATAAAAAAAATATAAGTGAAAAATATCATCAGAACTATTGCTATACTGTGCATAAACATTAACTATCCAGGGATCAAGTTTTTGACGCCGTTGCTAGAGATTAAAATCTTCAAGTAGTGGTGTTAACTTCTTAAATTCTTACATATAAAAAATATCAGGATCAAGTTTTTGGGCCGTTGCTGAGGAAGGTAACGTGTTACCGGGGAAGAATACTAAATAAATTTCTATTTTTAGAAAGTTTTATTTAAACTTTAAATATTTTATCTTATTTTGTAGGTTTTATTTTATTTTATTTTATGTTAGTGCATGTGTAGTTCAGGTTCTGAGTTAGTGCATGTGTTATGTTAGTGCATGTGTAGTTCAGGTTCTGAATGACTAATGTCTTATGATTCTGAATTAGAAAGAACTATTAGAAAAATCAAAAAAACCAAAAAAATTAAAAATCTTGAAAAAATAAAAAAATTTACAGAAATGACAAAAAAATTACAGAAATGACAAACCAAAATAATCAAAATGTTGAAATTCATCAATAGTGTAGACCTTTAAGAGATTATGCCAACTCTATTGTAGATGAACTTCATTATAGTATTCAAAAACCTACTGTAGTGGCTAATTCATTTGAGCTTAAACCTGCTATTATCCAAATGATATCAATTAATTAGTTTGGGGGATCACCAACTTAAGATCCAATTTTACATCTTACCAATTTTCTAGAATTGTGTGCTACATTTAAATATGATGGTGTTTCAGATGATGCCATAAGACTTAGGTTATTTCTTTTCTCACTGAGGGATAAAGCTAAGATGTGGTTGAATTCGTTAGCACCTGGATCTATCAGAACTTGGGGTGATTTAGCACAAAAATTCCTTGCTAAATATTTTCCACCATAAAAAACTGCGAAACTTAGAAATGATATTACATCTTTTAATCAGTTTAAAGGGGAATCTATTTATGAACCATGGGAATGATTTAAAGAACTCTTAAGAAAGTGTCCACACCATGCTATACTAGATTTGTTAATAATTCAAACCTTTTGTAATTGATTATTTGGTTCTCTTAGATCTATTATCGATGCTGGTGGTGGTGGTTCATTGATGTCAAAACCATTTCAGCTTATGCTTTAATTGAAGAGATGACTACCAATAATTTTCAATAGCTTTTTGAGAGGGTGAATCCAAAGAAAGTAGCCAACGTTCATGAAACAGATGCATTTACTATGTTAGCAAATCAAGTTGCTGCAATTTCAAGGAAGTTGAACCAATTTGGAATGAATTTTTCTCAACCAATTTTCATGATTGAAGAGAATTCATTAGGCTAAATGGTAGATTCTCAAACATCATTAGAAACTTTGAATGACATAAATAATAAACAAAATAACCCGTATTCCAATTATTATAACCCAGGTTGGAATAACCATCTCAACTTTAATTAGAATAACAATTCAGGTGGTAATAATCAGCAATGGGGGAACAACCAAGTAAACCCATTGGAAAACTGGAACAACCAAGGGAATAATAATTATAGATCTACTTATCCTCCATGAATCAACAATAATACACAATTTAAGGATAAGAAGTTGCCTATATAAGAAGTGGTGTTACAAATGGGTAATCAATTATAAAGTCAATGAGCTACAATTAGAAATATTGAGAATCAACTTGGGCAAATTCCAAGTTCATTAAGTAATAGATCCCAAGGAACACTTCTTTGAAATACTGAATCAAATTTAAAAAACCAGAATAAAGAGCAACTTAAAGCTGTACAACTTAGAAGCGGAAGAGAGTTGGAAGGTAAGGTTCAAAAAGAGATTGAAGTAGAGAGAGAAGAAATTGAAGAATCAAAAGAGGACACTCTGAAAGATTTCGAAAGACCTATTTATCCGCCGAAAATTGATTTGGAAAAACCACCACCTCCATTTCCTCAGAGACTTTGACAACAAAAGTTGGATAAACAATTTTCAAAATTTTTGGAAATATTTAAGAAGCTTATAATTAATATTTCATTTGCTGAAGCCTTAAAATAAATGTCGAGCTATGTAAAGTTTATGAAGGATATTCTCAATAGAAAAACGATGTTTAAAGATAATGAGACTGTTGCACTTAGTGAGGAGTGCAGTTCTATAATTCAAAAGAAACTTCCTGAAAAGCTTAAAGATCCTGGTAGCTTTAAGCATTAACCTTATGTCATTATCAATATTTAAAAGATTGAGATTAGGAGAAATAACTCATATTACTATAATTTTGCAGTTAGTTGGTCGTTCAATAACTTATCCCAAAGGAGTTATAGAAGATGTCATAGTGAAAGTGGATCAATTTATCTTTCCTGTTGATTTCATTGTGCTAGATATGTCATTTTGTGGAGACCTTTCCTAGCCACAGGAAGAGCAATGATAGATATGCAGAAAGGGGAATTAACAATGTTCGTCAATGATCAAACTGTTACTTTTAAAATTTCAAAATCAATGAAATACCCTGCAAAAGGTAAATAAGATGAATGTTATAGAATGGATGTTATAAGATATCTGAGCGAATGCCACTTCAAGACTACTTATGAAGAAAAATCTAAAGAAAAAGATTTAGAACACGAGCAAGAAGAGGAATTAGATCAATGTGTAAACCTTTTTGAGGAAGATTCAAGTTATGTTCAAGAAAGTTTTGAAATTTTTTACACGATAGACAAAGACAAATCATTTTGTCTATCTATTGAAAAATCTCTAGAACTTGAGTTGAAATTTCTTCCTGAATATTTAAAATATGTCTTTTTAGGAGATTCCTCTACTTTATCTATTATAATTTCCTCGAAGTTAACAAAGGAAGAAGAAGAAAAGCTGATGAAAATTTTGAAAATCTTTAAAAAAGCCTTCAGATGGAAAATCGCTGATATTAAAGGGATCAGTTCTTTAATTTGTATGCATATAATTAATCTAGAAGAAAACTGCAAACCCAAAGCTGATCCACAAAGGAATCCACATATTAAACCCAATAATGAAAGAAGTTGTTAAAAAAGAAATTTTAAAATGGTTAGATGCTGAAATTATATATCATATTTCATATAGTGCTTGGGTGAGTCCAATTCATTGTGTTCCAAAGAAAGGAGGAGTGATTGTTGAATAAAATGAGAAAGATGAATTAATACCATTAAGACAAGTTACTTGTTGGAAAATTTGCATTGATTATTGAAAATTAAAACTGACCACCAGAAAAGATCACTTTCCCTTACCCTATATAGACCAAATGTTGGATAGATTGGCTGTGAACAAATATTATTGCTTTTTAGATGGATATATCAGTTATCACCAAATTCTAATTGCTCTAGAGGATCAAGAGAAAACAACATTTACAAGCCCATATAGAGCATTTTCTTTTCGTAGAATGCCTTTTGGGCTATGCAATGCACCTGCAACATTTCAAAGATGTATGATGTCAATTTTTTGAAATTTTATAGAACATGGAATGGAAGTCTATATGGATGACTTTTCAGTGTTTGGAACTTCATTTGACTCATGTTAAAAACATTTATCTAAAGTTCTTAAGCGCTGTGAAGAAACAAATTTAGTCCTTAACTGGGAAAAATGCCAATTTATGATAGCAGGAGGAATTGTATTAGGTCATCAAATATCAAAAAATGATATGGAAGTAGGTCCTGCTAAAATTCAAGTACTCGCTAATTTACCTTATCCAAAAAATGTAATGGAAATTAGGAGTTTTTAAGGACATGTTGGATTCTACAGACGATATATTAAGAATTTTTCAAAGATTGCTAAGCCTTTATGCCATTACTGGAGAAAGATGCAATTTTCAATTTTGACGAGGAATGCCTAAAAGCTTTTAAATTATTAAAAGAAAAATTAATCACTGCAATTATAATTTCACCAAATTGGGAAAAACCTTTTGAACATATGTATGATGCAAGTGATTACGCTATTGGAGCTGTTTTAGGACAAAAATATGATAAAATTTTTAAAGTTATTTACTATGCTAATAAAACTCTCAATGAAACTCAAATTAATTATACAACAACTGAAAAAGAGTTATTAGTAATAATATATGCCTTTGATAAATTTAGATCATATTTGATTGGAACTCATTGTATAGTGCATATAAATCCTTCTGCTATTAAGTACGTAATGAAAAAGAAGGATACTAAACCGAGACTCATAAGATGGGTTCTTCTTTTACAAAAATTTGATTTTGAAATAGTAGATCGAAAGGGAACTGAAAATCAAATTGATGATCATTTACTCAGGCTTGAATTAGAAAAACCACTCAGTTTTGAAAAAGAATTTAATGAACATTTTCCAGATGAAAAATTGTTCACTGTAAATGAGTGACGTGTTCCGTGGTATGCCGACATTGTGACTATATTGTTAGTGATCTTAAACACTATGAAATGACATACCAACAACTGAGGAAATTTATTTCTAAAGCTAAGACTTATTTTTGGGATGACTCGTATTCATATAAACAAGGAAAGAATCTGATCATTCGAAGATGTGTACCATTAGAAAAAACTTATGAAATTATCCAAAAATGTTAATTTTAGGGGACATTTTGGTGTTGATAAAGCAACATACAAAATTCTACAATCTGAATTTTATTGGCCTACAATTTTTAGAGATATTAATACTTATATCAAAACTTGTGATAGATGTCAAAGAGTAGGCAATATTTCTAGAAGAAATGAGATGCCCGTCAATTATATGCTAGAAGTTGAATAGTTGATGTTTGGGGATTAGATTTCATGGGACAGTTTATACCATCTTTCGAAAATTTATATATTTTGTTAGCAGTGAACTATGTATCCAAATGGATTCAAGCTGTTACTTTACCTCGATGTGATGCTCAAAGAGTTGCAAAATTTTTGAAAACGAACATATTTTGTAGATTTCGGATGTCGAGAGTTATCATTACTGATGGGGAGAGTCATTTCAGAAATGTCATTATGGAGAAGTTATTAAAGAAATATCATATAAATCATAGGATTGCTACTGCTTATCATCTTCAGACAAGTGTTTGACTGAATTATCTAATCGGGAAATTAAAATAATTATGAAAAAAATTGTGAATCCAATAAAAATGGATTGGTCAGTCAAACTTGACTATGTTTTGTGGGCTTATAGGACCGCATATAGAACTCCTATAGGAATGTCCCCATATAGACTAATATTTGGGAAAACGTGTCACTTACCAGTTGAACTTGAGCATAAAGCATATTTGGCTATTAAAGAGTTCAATTATAATTTAAAAGATACTTGTGAGAAAAGATTGTTACAATTAAATGAGCTTGAATAGATAAGGAATGAATCTTATGAGAGTGCTAAGATTTATAAAGAAAAGATGAAAATATGGCATGATTGAAAGATTCTTACTAAAAATTTTCAGCAAGGGAAACAAGTTTTGCTATATAATGCAAGGTTAAGATTATTTCCAAGCAAACTTAAGTTCAGGTGGATGGGCCCATTTGTTGTGATAAAATTTTATCCTTATGGAGCTGTGGATATTAAAAATCTTAATTCTAAGAAAATTTTTAAAGTGAATGGACATAGACTGAAACCTTATAGGGGATCAACATAAATATAATGATGGAATGATGTTGGGATTTTTACTATTGGGAGAGGACTTTGGAAGTGTTAAATGTGTTTGTGAGTTTGTTTTTTGTGAAAATTTGTGTTATTTTTAGCCTTGAATTGAATTAATTATTATAAAGAATTTTGAGAGAGAAGGGAGTCATAGGAAGTAAAAATAGTCATTTAAGTGCTATGAGACCATTTAGGGGTGGTTTACTTATGCTAATAGTGTATTTTACTTAGAATTAAAAATTTTAAAAATTGTGCACTGACGCCTAAGCGCCACATCTCGCGCTTAAGCGTGATCCAACTGGAGAGGAAGGCACCTAAGCGCTACTTACCCGCGCTTAAGCGCTGGTTCACGAATAGTTAAAAGTGAATTTTATGTCCGAAAATACCATTTTTAACACCTCCTAGCGCTTCCCCAAGTCAAAATCGCGATTTTAAGGGCTAGGACAAGTGGAATTTGAAGATTTCTTGGTGGAATCGAGTGAGATTTGCTAGATCCAAGTTCCTTAAGGTAAGAGTTTTACTTCTATACAAAAATTTTGGATTTTCACCATATATTTTAAGCACATTTGGAAGATTTCAAAAATTTACTATTCGGTGAAAAGTGAAGAAAAATCTATGGAAATTGCTTTGGAAGTTTAGTTAGTGCTTTTGGAAGTTTAGTATAGTGATTAAATTTGATTTTTAAAGTTATATTTGGGATTTATCAAATTTGTAGAATGACACCAAGAATGAAAAGGTGTAGAGGAAAGAGCCCATTCGATTCGAGCATGTTTGTCAGTTCAAAAGCTCAGGATCAATATAGTAACGCTCTACAGTCACGAAAATTGATTCAGGAGCGATGTTTTAAAAGTCTAGGTGGAGAGGTAGAAGACCTGATTGTCCGCCGATAGTGGGAACAGTTCTGTTGTTTCTCTGTCGTCGCAGTGATTTCTGTTGTGAGGGAGTTTTATGCAAAAGTTTTATGCAAATCTCCCAGAGACTGAA
>NW_018220441.1:245598-247009 GCF_001263595.1 Phalaenopsis equestris
TTACTCAAGAGGTAATCAACTTGTTTTACCATTTACCACCGGAGACTTTATGTTTTTATGCGAATTATAGTCCTAGTGAAGCGGAGTTAGACGAGATTATTTCATATTTGAGAATTATTTCATATTTGACTATTGGGAGAGGACTTTGGAAGATTACCAATGAAAGGAGAGTAAATTTCTCAACTTTAAAGTTATGTGCACCTTTAAAGGCCTGACACTATTTCATTTTCTCACTATTTCATTTCTGCCTGCCTGCTTCCGACCAATCATCTCAGTCAAGTGATCAGAGAGAGAGCAACATTGAATTATTGTATTCAGAAGGGAAAGCCCATCAACATGGGGTCTTTGATCTATCAGACTATCATCAGTTCTGCTGTTGCTGCTACTACTACAGGTATGAGATTTGCTTCTTTGATAATTTCTTTATGCGAGCAGGCTGGAGTGAAGTATGATAGTTGGGAGGAAGTTCTGTTACCTTTAAAGCCCATTACGAAGGTAAATGTGAAGACTTATTCTGAGCATTCGATTTTCGGCTGGAGAGGAGGATTTTCCAGAAGTTATGGATTAGAGGCGTCTGCTGCATCTTCATCACGACTATCTACTTCTCGTGCTCCTACATCTAGAGGCGATACCAAGACTTAGGATAGTTATTGCTGAAGATGATGGACAATATCAATTTTACCGCTGATAAGGTACAAAATTTAGAGCATTTTGCAGATCATACTAATGATTATATTAGAAGGAAGATTGATTGTGAAGAGAAATTTCACTCATCTTTGGAAAGCGTGATTAGAGGTGAACCAGGAGTGCAATTTCTTCCATATCCTCGATATCCTGATTATGAGCCTGCAGAAAAATTGTACAACAGTGATTCTGAGGATGAAGAGTAGAGCTGAGAGATTCATTTTATGATTATAAAATGATGTGAACTATGTGGTCTGAGCTTGCTACATTTGCATCTGTGTGTTGTTTTGGGACTATGATTTATGTTGTGTTTTGAATTTTTATGTTCTATTGTTGTTATGATTGTTGTGTTAGATAATATTTCGTTTTATTTTTAAATTTTAGGGTAGTAGCTGTTGTTTTGTGTTTAATACTGTGATTTAATTAGTTTAGAACTTAACTTAATTTCATATTTGTTATAAAGTAGAAAATCTTGTTAGCTTAGATCTTAAACTTGAATTTCAGAAACTGTTGCCCTGTATTTTTTTTATCATGTTAGTGTGTTGTTTACTTTTATACTCACTGTTTAGAAGTCTATTGAATCTCAACATGTTAAACTAAAATGAAAATATAGAAAATTTGATAAAAAATTAATTTTATTCCTGCCTTTAGTTTTATACTTGTATAATTAAGATGTTAAAATTCATGTTAGCATGTTACTTTTAAATTTCCATTCCTTATAATGCAA
>NW_018220441.1:247686-248069 GCF_001263595.1 Phalaenopsis equestris
TTTACTAATTATTTTTTCTAAATTGGACTACTATATTTCTAAATCTAAATTTTAGTAACTCCTAAAGAAACTCATATACATATCATACATATTTGGTTTTTAAAGATTAAAGTGTCACTTGAGGACAAGTAACATTTTAAGTTTTGGAGATTTTGATATACTTAAAATATATAGTGTTTTTAGACACATTTTATACATATTTTTGAGATATTGGACTTTAATGGAAGGTATTATTTTGTTTTTCTTGCATATACAAGTAAAAATGGAAAAAATGCTTAAAGGAGTGAAAAAGATTCAAATTTGGAGCAAAAAGATAAAAAATTGTGCAAAAGAGTTTGGCGCCTAAGCGCCAGATCTGGCGCTTAAGCGGCAGTTAAACAAAG
>NW_018220441.1:248132-248670 GCF_001263595.1 Phalaenopsis equestris
GGCAGTTACTAGACGAGTAAAATTGATTTTCACAAATTTTGAAGAGGTTTTTGAGGCACCCATTGGCTTAATAGGTGGTTGTAACCACCATGGACGAAAATTATCATGAAAGGATGCGTCTCTTAGGCAAATACAATCAATACACATTTTGAAGAGATCCCAAGGCACCTCTTGGAAAACTATAAAAGAAAGACAAGAGGACTTACAAAAGAGTCCTGAAAATATTGACAAGTTTTGAAAGTTCTTCTCTGAGGAGTTAGTTCGGAGAGATTTTTCAGGAATCACTTTTTATTTACTTTATCCTTTTTGTTATTTTGTTTTGAGTGATTGTAAAAGAGAAGAGATTCAAAGAAACTTCAAGAGTTAGGTGGAAGACTTGAGATAAGTTTTTATCTTTTTGTTTTGGACTACTTTTGTTTTTAATCGAGACTTATTGTTGGTTTGACAATGATTTCTTCTTTTAAACTAAAGTGTGGTTTTGTTTTCTCTATGAATTCTGAGTAGTTTTCTTTATCTTTCTTCTTAAAATGATAAGTAA
>NW_018220441.1:248844-258602 GCF_001263595.1 Phalaenopsis equestris
GCATGAGGTTGTTTGGAAAGAATCACATGAGGTTGTATGAATGAGAATGTAATTCATATGATTGAGTGCAAACAAATAGGGAAATATAGTGTAGAGTTAGTAGAGTTAGAGGACTTTAAAGTGACAGGTTAAAGCCTCCAACTTGATTTATTGTTTTAGGTTTTGATATAAGAATATTAGCCCCCAGGTGGATGAAATCGAGGGAACTCTAGAGTGAGAGATAGTATCTTCCCTGCGTAGCCGGTCTTCAGAATTATTCAAACTTTAAATTAGTCAATGTTCTTTATAACATCTCTAGTAAGGTAATGATAAATAATATTATTGCTAATATTTGGCACAACACAATTTGCATACTTCGACAACATAATTCCTATACTTATTACTGATTCATGATAAGAAGAAAGATAATTTCATATTAAACACTTTTCTTCTACAAAAAACTTTAGTTATCTTTTTATTATCTCGTTAAAATATCAAAAATTTTAAAAATATTTTAATTTCAAATTCCTACAAAAATCGTTTTAAGTTTAAGTAATTATCTTTTTAAAAATAAAAAAACTTTCTAAAAGTGCATATTGCATAATCTTCTATGTGGGTTCGATATTCAGGCCTTAATTAAAAAGTCCAATATTACTTGATAACGATACGTATACTTTCATAGTATCTCAATATAAATATATATAAATTAAAAAGTTAAATTCTTATTTTTCTTCAGAATCGAGTTTTTGGTTTTGTTACAAAATAAGGAAATATAAGTGAAAAATATCATCATAATTATTGTTATACCATGCATAAGCATTAAGTATCTAGGGATCAAGATTTTGGCGTCGTTGCCGGGGATTAAAATCTTCAAGTAGTGGTGTCAGCTTAATAAATCTTTACATATACAAAATATCGGGATCAATATGCTTAGTCAATCACTATTACTTTTTCAATTGCATTCTCAACTTTGTCTTCTTATTATGTTACACTTTGATCACTATGGCTTAGTAAACTTTGATGAGCCTAGAAGTTGTAGGAAATAAGATTAAGCCTTAGTCTAACCTATTATGGTAGAGAGCTAAATAAGAGAATTTGTAGTGGTTATGAAGCATTGCATTGGTGTTGACCTCACCTTTATTTTAAGTCTAGTTTTCCTTCTTTAGAAGGCTAGGATCTAGCCATAAGATTTTTCTATTGACTATTCCTAGATAACTAGTTAGAGAACCCTCACCATTAGAAATTCCAAATGCCTATTTTCTCTCGTAAAGTTTCACATGTTGGTTCAAACCTCTAATAGGTGCAGCCAATATGGGGGAGCTCAAGAAGGGTCCCCATAAGACTATTTGGCCTTAGGGTTAACCGTAGGTGGTGTGCTTTTGACCAATCTTGCACATACACTTGAACCCCTCGCTTTCACTCACAACCTAAAACCCTTAACCAAACATGCTTAGCTTGATCCCCTACTATTTTGGAATCTCATGTGGATGGCCCCCCACACTTTTAAAACCCCTAATTTTGCCCCAAACTTCAAATTCCTCTAAATTGAACTTCATAACACCTCAATCTTCAACCCAATTTATTCTCAAATGCCTTGTGACAATACCATACACCAAATTGACCATTCAATTGACTTAGATCCAAGCTTTAGCTAAGGCCAAGCCCAAGTTTAAGTCAAACCCCAAGTTTTGAACCCAAGCCCTAAACTCACCTTGAACCATTTGATCTAGCCCAAACTTGGCCTCCATAGGTGCAAGTTAGACCTTAAGGACCAGCCTAGATCCACCTTACCCACCCTAAGGGTGCCATGAACCAAGGGTCTATTGAATTAGTGGATTTCTTCCTAAATTTGACTAAACCAAAGGAGATTCTTCCCACTAGCCTTCCTAAGTCCCCAGACCATTAACATTAAACCTTCTGGCTCACCTGAATCAACTAGCCACTACCTCATCTTTGTCTAGCTGCCCTAGTCGCAGAAGAGATCAAAACCGAGAAGACCACCCCACCTTTGAACTCAAATTTTAACCCATCCTATGTGGCTAGCCTTGATTGTTCACTGCGCTTCTTAGTACTCCACATAGGCTTATTCGCACCACCCAATGAAGGCTTGAATACTCACCATTAGCCTCAGCTATAAGTCCCCCCTCCACGGGTAGGCGTGGAGAAGATCTAATTCATTGGGGAAACTTTATCAAAATCCTTCCAGAGCTTCTCCAAACTTCCCTGAATTCAATCCTTCCATTTTCAGCACTCCACCCTACTGCCTGAGCTTATTTCAAACTTGAAATTCAAGGCCTTTTCTGTCATCACATAAAACTCCACGAAAGCCCAAATTGAACCACTCTTGAGCTTCCTCAGACCAAACGAGGAAGTTCTCCATCAAAACCAAGACTGCATTACCTGTTGATCGAAACCATACATATACCTTACACTAGCTTAAATAAACACTTCAAAGAGGTTCGTTGGACTACAAGGAAGCTTCCACAAGCTCCCAATCGAGGCCTCACCTTTTGGGCGAAGGTATAATCCACTAACTCTAAAAGATTCCCTCAGTTTCAACAATTGTGAAGAGAATGTTTATTTTACCTGCATCTAACTGTATGGATATGTTCGTCTCGATTAGATGAAGCTATAACAACAAACTGTGAGTGATTTGGTTGAGTATTAAGTTAGATTAAAGCGTTTTGGTTTGGGCGGCTTTCGGTTTAGAACACACGGAGCTGATGAACGGATTGCATCCATTTGCACATGTATTGATCCAACGACGGAGGAGGTGTTGGAGGAAGACAAGGTTCATAAAGTGCGAGCTGAGTCAATGCTGATGCGGAAGGCAACGTTAAATGGGAGCGCTTCACGTGGTCTTTCAGAGCTGTCGTAGGTTGGCGTGGATGTTGCGTGAATAAGTAGAAAAACAGGGTATTTTTTATTTAAATTAATTCAAAAACTTTAAAAATTCGTAACTTGGTGTAGGAAAATCATAAAAATAAAATAAAAACATCATCTTGCTCAACGAACAGAGGAGAATATAATAGAGCAAAAATAAAAATTATTTTACTTGTCTTTTATTTTTAATTAATTAAATACTCTCTGCAATGTCTTAAGTTTACATAAGTGAATAGTAGACATCATGACTTGAAATTTTAGGGGTTTATTCCTCATGTCAGTGAGGGTGTCCTCTGATTTTGTCTTGGTCAGAGGACACCTCTAGCTCTGAAATCATAATTTTCAAACCTAGTTGTCTTTTTTTGTTTAGAATAATTATATAAATTAAAATACAATTCAGAAAAATATGGGATTTATTTTGATAGGTTCCATGTGATCAGAGGACTCTAGGAAAAATATAAACTGAATTTTGATAGTTATTTGCATTACTATAGCTAATTAAATCATTTTAAATCATAAAAATTGTAATAAATATTATATAATTCAAAAATTACAAAAAATGATTCCACACTGTACATAATGATTATTTTAACTCATTGTAAAAATTAGAAATCTATTTGAGTTGATTTGATCACTAAACTCTATTTTTCGAGTAAAATAGGATTTTTTTTGCATTGAAATAATTATAGTAAACAAAGTATGATATGAAAAATTATGAAAATTGGTTTTCTGAGTTCCTTGCAATTAGGAGCACCCAGGAAAGATAAAATTTATTTTAAAATAAATAGTTTATTTTTGAGCTACTTTTAAAATTAAAAATAATTAAAAACTACTTTTTAAATTAAAAATAATTAAAAATTATAAAAATTTGTGAAAATATGAAAATGCCCAAAAGTAAAAATGTTACTAAGTGTTCCCTGATCACTTGGGACCATTTAAAATATTTTTCCTAATTTTTCTAATTTAGTTATGTATTTTTTAAATGTTAAAAACATATTTTTTCTTAATTTTTTGTTAAAATAATTATAATAAATAAAATAAAAATTATAAAAAAGAAAAGTTTGTTTCTATAACTAGAAAAGTTTGTTTCTTTGGGTTCTCTGAATTTAGAGAGATTTAGAAATTAAATTATATTTTCTATTTAATAAATCTAAAAAATCAATAAATAATTACAATAATTAAAACGTAATTTTAAAAATCATGAAATTTCGTCCAAGTGGTCCTCTGAGTTAGGTTAAATTCCAATAATTTTCCAATGAACATAAACTTTACTTTGATTAATTAAATAAAATAATATTAAAAATCCTATTTTTGAGCTAAAATATTTATATAAATTAAAAAAGGCAAAATGGTAGTTTTGGTATTTTGATGTCGTAATTAAATTTTAGGTTAAATCAAAGGGAAAATGGGTAATTTTGATCATAATAAATGCTTGAATGTTTGAAACATAATGGGTTAGTAGGGAGAAACCAACTTGTTATATTTTTATGATAGGGGTAAAATTATAATTTTATAAATTATTGTCACTTGGAGGATAATTCAAATGAATGATATTTGAGTAGTGGGCTTTAGTTAGGAAGATGATAATTCACTTATTTGAAGTCCCTAATTGGTGATTAGATGATGAGCATGATCTTTTAATAAGAAGTAAATACCTTTAATTTAACATTTTGATTATTACAAATTTACCATGAGGATTGAATCTAAGAGCTTGGTGGTGAGCTAGGCTTGATATTTAAACTTGTTTAATGAGGTTTGGAAAAAAAAAGAAACAGTATTAACTAATGAACGTCTCTAAACACTACGAGCCCCATTTTAATTTTAAGCACAAGTTCTTTAATGACTTGAACTTGTTTTAGGGGCACCCACTTACATAACTCCTAAATAAAATGTTAAGTGAATGTTCGAGTACCCCGCTCTCAGGATAATTAAGATATTATGTTTCATTGAGCATAGGGTCTATTAATTCATTGAAGTTTAAATTTAACTTTGAATGATTAATTGAATAATGTAATAAGCTCAAATGAACTCGAAACATTTCAAAAGGTTTTAAAAGTTGTTTAGGGTTATGCCTTGAACGCTTTTACGGCCGTTTGGATATTTTGAAGGACAATTGAACTTATTATACTTTACTCTAGAAAATCATCCATTGAAATTTTTAAGGACCCTCCAAGTTATGCCTCAGGGCCTGATAATTCACCTAATTCAATAGAAGTACCTTACACTACTTATATTATATTAATTGACCCAATGCTAAAAAAATTGAGTCTTCTCTAACGTATTTAAATCCTTGTGAGCAACTAGGGATAATTGTTTTTGCCACGTATGGATCATCGGTCTTGTGTAAATCTGAGGTCTAGGTGCATAGGACAATGACGCTGATGCTAATGTGTGCTAAAATGAGGGATACAATGTGAAATTTTAGAACAATTTTTCATATCTCAAGGACCTTTAATAAAAGGAGTGGATAAGGACTGATGATACTATTCGACGATTCCTGAGAAGATGATCGCCCCCGATACTCTTAGGTTGTTTGTAGTCCTAACTCGATGAATTTGATTAACCTGTGGACTACACTACTTTACAAAATGTTTTAAACAAAAATCTCTTTTACAAGATAAAATACATTTTATATGCATGAAAATTAAATTTAAAAATGAGAACTTATAAAGGTTCACGGTTAATTACTTGGATCGAGGTTAGGACTGCTCTCCATAGATGATCGGGTTGGTAGCTCTTCCTTAAGGTCAGGAAGCACAGTCCAGCTCTGATCCCCCCCACACTTACCAATGTCTTACACCCAGCTTTGGTCTACCATATGTGACAACGAGTTTCCTTTTACTCCTGAATTGCCACGACTAGTTTTTTTGCCTTTTTCGTACCGGATGCTTCGATTTACTTTCCTTCAATTTATTTAAATTTCTAGAAAATATATATTGCTTTTTGATGCTAACTATGCAGCGGTTGCGGAAGCTTAGGTATGCATTTATTTTATGCAATGCAATTTTACTTATTTACTTTACAACATTTTCTTATCTGTATTTATTTAATTTACTTGCAAAATTAAACCATAACTGAAAATTACAAAACCTGTTTTGAAAATTAAACAAAACTTTTCAAAATAAAAGAAAAGCATAATACATTCTTCTGAATTTACTCGAGTCCCTCATATGAGATAACTCACAGTTGTTAACGAGATCTCCATAGTTTAAATGAGCTTAACAACTCATTTAGACTAAATAAATTCAAAAGAAAATAATGAAACCAGAACGAGGGAACTGTGGGATCCTAACTGGTGTCGCTCTAATCAACTTTAATCCCCCCATTGTGCTTGAACAAAAAAAACTTGTCACACAAGGTAATACCTTTTGGAGCTTAGAATTTATGACTGCTACTTCGACAAGAAGTTTGAAACTACTTCGTGGGCAGCATGACGAAGATGTACAGAAGAATAAAGTCAAGAGAGCAAGTGGATTTACAATCGTAATCTTTCCTTAGAATTTTAATAAATAGCTATAGGAGATCGAGGTTGTTTGCCTAGGAGAACATTAATCCTCACCTCATCTTTAGGCCTTTGCACAAGCATATTGTGCAATTTAAGCCCTAAATCATCTTAAGTCTTTGATGTTATCATTTGTCACGAGATAAACCCTCATATCTTCCAGGTTGTTTGTATGACTGTGTCATGCAAACATATGCTCTAATTAATAATAATTCACAGGATGAAAAAATTTAATAATAATTCCTTGAAATGAAAACCAAACCATAAGATAGCTTGGGAAGTCACCGATGTTCACCTCAGGATCTGCGACATCTCTTAGTTTTTTATCATTTTTGATTCTGCAATAATTGTTCCAAACTTGAGCCTCTCCCGCTTGATACTTCTTTGTTAGACCTTGAAAAGTGTTATCCTTTAGATTTCTTGAAGACAATATTTTCTTATCTAAATCGAGCATTTTCTTAGGTGACCTTAGTCATTTAAGATGTAATTACCTATCCAACTGTATGTGATTTAAGTGGAAAGATTTTTTAAGTGATCAAGTGGAAAGATTTTTTAAGTGATCAAGAATCCATCTTACAACACTTTTACTTGATCACTTAAATCACATAAAACTTTTCCAGAAAATCTTTCGCTAATAACATAAGGAATAATATAACTTACAGGATCTTTAAGTTTTTTAGGAAACTTCTTCTGAATTATAACGCTACACTCTTCACTGAGTGCAACACAGTCTCATTATCTACAAACTTTCTTTTCTTATTAAGTATATCCTTCATGAACTTCACATAGATTGGCATTTGTTCTAAGGCTTCAACAAATCGAATGTTTATCGTTAATTTCCTCAATATCTACAAAAAATTTGAAAATTTGTTTTCTCTATTTTTTTGTTTCAATTTTTTAGGAAATGAAGGTGGTGGTATTTCTACAGTGATTTTCAATGGTTTAATAGGACATTCTGACTCAAAATAAAAAATGTTCACTAGATTTTTCATTTTCCCCTTCATCTTTTTCAACTTCATCTTCTACTTCTTTTTGAACTCTGGTTTCAAATTCTTTTACACTTTACAATTGAATAGCCTTAATTTGCTCTTTGTTCTGATCTTTAGTATTTACTTCAACATTACAAGGCTCGTTCCTGGATGTCTATTGCTAAGTGCAGTAGCAATACATCCCAATTTATTTTCTATGTCTCTAATTGCAACTCCTTAACTTTCTAATTAACTTGTCATTTACAATATCACATCTTTCATTTGACAACTTTTCTCCTTACTCTGTAAATTAATAAAACCTAGAGGGTAATAAGGTTTATAAGTTTAATTTTCTTGATTGTTGGAGTTTCTCAATAGTTTCGCAGTGTTGTTCCCCCATTTTGGATTTGCAGCTTTAGAGTTATTATTACTCCAACTAAAATTTGGATGATTCTTCCAACCAGGATTATAATAATTGTCATAAGGATTATTAGAAAAATTATTTATTGCATTTAAGTTCTCATAATTCTCATAAGAAGATATAAGAAGATTGAGATTTTATCATTTGTCTCAATGAGTTTTCCTTAAACACAGGAGATGTCTGAGAATAACTCATTCCATAATGATCTTTCTTCTTTGATATAGTAGCTATTTGGGCAGCTAACATAGATATTGCATTCGAATCATGAATACTAGCTACTCTTTTTATATTTGCTCTTTCAGAGGGCCATTAAAAAATATTAGTAGCCTATGATTCATTGAATGGTTTTGACATTAATTATCCACCAGCAGCAGCGTCAATTATCAATCTTTGAGATCCAACCAGTCCATTATAAAAAATTTGAATTATTAACAAATCTAGCAACGCATGGTGTGGACACTTCCTAAGGAGATTTTTAAATATTTCCCAGGTTTCATAAATTGATTCCTCTTAAAACTGAAAAAAAAGATGTAATATCGTTTCTAAACTTACAGTTTTTGAAAGTGGGAAAATATAAATAAATTTTTTTATGATAAGTCTCCCTAAGTTCTGATAGATCCAGGAGTTAACGAGTTTAACCACTTCTTAGTTTTATCCCTTAGTGAAAATGTAAAAAGTCTAAGTCTGACGGTATCATTCGATGCTCCATCAAATTTAAAAGTAGCACACAATTTTAGAAAACTAGCAAGGTATAAATTAGGATCTTTTCCTCCAAATTGATTATTTTGTACCATTTGGATAATATTAAGTTTAAGCTCAAATGAACTTGCAGCTATAACTGGGTTTTGTATACTCAAATGAATTTCATCTGTTGTAGGATTATTATAATCTCTCAAAGGTCTCTAATGATGTTCATATTTATTTCCAACATTACTCAAATTGTATGCTATTTTGCAAATATGCTCAATCTCTTTTTGTTATTTTTGAATTTTTCTAATAGTTCTTTCTAACTTGGAATCATAAGACACTAAATCTTCAGATCTTACATTACGCATAAAGAAACACAATAAGTAATTAAAATAAGCAAACACACTAAAATATGAAAATATTCAAACTAAACTACAAACACTCTTTTTTTAGTTTAAAATAAAAATAATTTAAATTATAAAATAACTTACTACAACATTTCATTTCTTCCCCGGCAACGGGGCCAAAAACTTGATACGGATAGATGCAGCGTGTTAATTTTGCAAATATTTATCAATATTGCAAAATACCACAACAGATACAACAGTAAATATGCAAATTAATCCCAACAAAAATAATTGTAACAAAATTTGTTTTATATTTTAAAAATCTTTAAACTGTCAAATCCCCTAAAATAATACAAGTATATGTATCGCTCAAGTAATAAAGGGCTCTAATGGAGTCTTAGATATCGATCCCACAGGGAAGTTGGAAATTCTTATGAGTAAATTTTTAAGATTACAATGTAAACTACAATTTTAAACTACAAAAGTGAAGTGCTAAATTTGAATATAAAGTAATATAGTGAATGCTAAATAAAAAGCAGTAAAAGACAAAGTTAATTAAGCTAATTGCTAAACTTTCAAAAGTAAACTTAGTAAAAAATAAACAAAATTTTTATGACAAAAAGTTTAAATTTAAGAAAGCATCCTTCCCATTTACAATGAGTATATGGATTTTGAAGAAATTAAAATCATTTGAATATATATATATATATATATATATATTTAAAAAATAAAGAGCTAAGCTATAGCTCCATACATGTTAATCTGAAAGTTGGATTACAAACTGAGTGAGTAGAACACACATACCAAATTCATCCCCTCTAACTAACTAGATCATACAAGTAAGTATACAAAAAAAGTTAAGGGACCTATCTATGATAGACACAAAAGATGACCTAGTGTGAAAAACAAAACATCACCCCCTACAATTAATATATGGAATGAATAAACTATCCCCATGAAGAAGTATTTCA
>NW_018220441.1:258855-259460 GCF_001263595.1 Phalaenopsis equestris
TCCTCCTACACCAGCAGCCTCCTTACAAACCATCAGTATTGGCTTTCACCCACCCCACAGGAGGTGGGTTCCAAAGAACTAAAGTAGGCACTTTTAGCTTCTGCAAACTAGGCACCCAATTTAGGAAAATATTGGGAAAGTTCTGAAATATTATTATCTTTTGCAGATAGGAAGTACAATTTAGCACCACCTTCATCTCCTTTGGTTTGTTGTTTTCTTATTTAGACTAGTTTCTGCACATCTAAAGGAACCAGGCAACAATACAAGGAATGATTATTAATTTGGCATCTAACCATTCCATTCAACACCCCAAAAGATATTGTCAGCTGACTTTAAGAGTGTCAATATTCAATTGTTTAAGTATGCCAGACCAGACCCCTTGGGAAAAGTTACAAGAGAAGAATAAATGATCCAGACTTTCCTCAGCTTTACTGCATAGCTGACAGCAAGAGGGTCCCTTAAGCCCTTTCATCTTCAAAATTTCATCAGTAGGAAGTAAGGATTTCCATAATCTCCAGCAGAAAAAGGACATGGAAGGTGTTAACCACTTCCCCCAAACCAAATTACCCCACTTGACAGGTTGCCATTTAAAAAGCTGTTGGTAG
>NW_018220441.1:260268-261702 GCF_001263595.1 Phalaenopsis equestris
TGATATGTCAGGTGAGGGGAAGAGGCAAACAATTGATTTAAAAGTCTGGAAAGATAATCCATAGCCAGAATGAAGATAGTAGGAGACAGTGGTTCTTCTTGTTTAATTCCCCTTGATGCAGAGAAGAAACCATGGCTTTTACCATTGATTAAGATAGAGTGATTATTAATACACAGCCATCTTTTTATCAAGATTACAAAGGGCTCAGAGAAACCCCTAGAAATTAAAATGTCCAATATAAAATTCCAATTGATAGAATCATAAGCTTTCTGGATATCCAATTTCAGAATGAGATTGCTTCCTCTACACTTTCTGTCAAGGTCCAACAACAACTCCTGTGCCAAGAGAATATTATCAGAGATCTGTCTCCCTTTCACAAATGCTACCTGGTTATTGCTGATAAGTTGTTGGAGGTGAGGTTGGAGCCTGCTGTTAATAACCTTGCTGATAACTTTAGACAAGACATTTGTTAGACTAATAGGTCTGAAATCTCCCCACCCAGTCCTGGTAGAATTTTTGGGAATCAAAGTAATAGTGGAAGCAGTGAAGTACTTAGGGGATCCATACCTTTAAAGAAGCATTGTACAGCATCAAACACCTCCCCACCGATGATATGCCAAGTAGACTTATAGAATTTAGCAGTAAAACCATCAGGGCCAGCCACCTTTTGGTCATCAATAGAATCCAGTACTGTCTTAATTTCCCCTTCCATAGGAATCTGAATCAGGTCCAAACTTTGAACATAATTAATGCACTCAGAGAAAAGTTACACCTTGATATGAGATCTCTCAGTAGACTGATCCCTAAAGATTTTCTGAAAATACTGAATAGCATCAGTGGCAATGTCTTCAGCATCAGTTACTACATTACCATTTGAATCATGTATAGAGAGGATCATGTTGTTCTTCCTTCTGAAATTAATACAAGCATGATAATAGCCTGTGTTTCTATCATCATCAATGAATCTTGTGACAGCAGCTTTTTGTTTCAGAAAAAGTTCAGTAAAACTGGTGTGCATTAACAGCTCCTCACTTGCTTTGTGCAGTGCAGCTTCAGAATTCAAGCCCATTTGGAAATTCTTTTCCATTTTGATAACATTACTTTGAGCATTAGTCAGATTCTCATTAATATTACCAAAATTTTCCCAATTCCACTTCTTGAGATGAGCAGCTACCTTTTTTTGCAGAATCCACAATTTTACCTAGGGATTAGAGTTCCCTTCAGCCTTCCAAACCTTACCAACTTCCTCAACAAACTGAGGGTGGAGAGTCCACATGTTTTGAAATCTGAAAGGAGCATTTTTTGGCTTTTCAGCATTTTGGATAGTACATAACAAAGGTCTATGGTCAGACCCTGCCATAGCCAGATGAGTAATGATAGTGCAAGGGAAGGTCTGAACCCATTTAGAGTTCCCCAACAATCTATCCAGCCTCT